>NC_085860.1:55776674-55779174 GCF_034702125.1 Engraulis encrasicolus | reverse complement strand
AGGGAGACAGGCAGGGAGACTGATGGGCAGGCAGGGAGGCGGGCAGAGAGACAGGGGCAAAGGTCAAGCCTGTCACGCTATGTCTGGGCTCGCATGATGGCTTCTGCTGCGCACAGTTCCGCTCCCATCCGCTCCGCTCTGCTCCGCTCTGCTCCACTCCGCTCCACTCTGCTCCCCACTTCAGTCCTCTCTGCTGGCTGCACTCGACGCTGTGCTCAGCAGTGCGTGGGCTGATGGTGTAGATGCAGGGGTGGCTGTAGAATAGCAGGGTGGCTGGGTAGAATAGCAGGGTGGGTGGAGGAGGGTGTGTATTGCAGGGGTGGCTGGGTAGAATAGCAGGGAGGCTGGGTAGAATAGCAGGGTGGGTGGAGGCTGTAGAATAGCAGGGTGGGTGGAGGCTGGGTAGAATAGCAGGGTGGGTGTAGAATAGCAGGGTGGGTGGAGGCTGGGTAGAATAGCAGGGTGGGTGGAGGCTGGGTAGAATAGCAGGGTGAGTGGAGGCTGGGAAGAATAGCAGGGTGGGTGGAGGCTGGGTAGAATAGCAGGGTGGCTGGGTAGAATAGCAGGGTGGGTGGAGGCTGGGTAGAATAGCAGGGTGGCTGGGTAGAATAGCAGGGTGGGTGGAGGCTGGGTAGAATAGCAGGGTGGCTGGGTAGAATAGCAGGGTGGCTGGGTAGCATAGCAGGGTGGGTGGAGGCTGGGTAGAATAGCAGGGTGAGTGGGTAGAATAGCAGGGTGGCTGGGTAGAATAGCAGGGTGGCTGGGTAGAATAGCAGGGTGGGTGGAGGCTGGGTAGAATAGCAGGGTGGGTGGAGGCTGTAGAATAGCAGGGTGGGTGGAGGCTGGGTAGAATAGCAGGGTGGGTGGGTAGAATAGCAGGGTGGGTGGAGGCTGGGAAGAATAGCAGGGTGGGTGGAGGCTGGGTAGCATAGCAGGGTGGGTGGAGGCTGGGTAGAATAGCAGGGTGGCTGGGTAGAATAGCAGGGTGGGTGGAGGCTGGGTAGAATAGCAGGGTGGCTGGGTAGAATAGCAGGGTGGCTGGGTAGAATAGCAGGGTGGCTGGGTAGAATAGCAGGGTGGGTGGAGGCTGGGTAGAATAGCAGGGTGGCTGGGTAGAATAGCAGGGTGGGTGGAGGCTGGGTAGAATAGCAGGTTGGGTGTAGGCTGGGTAGAATAGCAGGGTGGGTGTAGGCTGGGTAGAATAGCAGGGTGGGTGGGTAGAATAGCAGGGTGGGTGGGTAGAATAGCAGGGTGGGTGGAGGCTGGGTAGAATAGCAGGGTGGCTGGGTAGAATAGCAGGGTGGCTGGGTAGAATAGCAGGGTGGCTGGGTAGAATAGCAGGGTGGGTGGAGGAGGGTGTGTATTGCAGGGGTGGGTGGAGGAGGGTGTGTATTGCAGGGGTGGCTGTAGAATAGCAGGGTGGCTGGGTAGAATAGCAGGGTGGGTGGAGGCTGGGTAGAATAGCAGGGTGGCTGGGTAGAATAGCAGGGTGGCTGGGTAGAATAGCAGGGTGGCTGGGTAGAATAGCAGGGTGGGTGGAGGAGGGTGTGTATTACAAGCGGTGGGTTGGGGCTGGTGGATAGTGATGTCATAGATTGCTGGTGTTGATGCAGGGGTGGGTGGTTGAGAGATGTAGGGTGGGTGGTGCAGTGATGTGGCCTATGGATGCAGAGTACTGTGGTGTGCTTTGCTGTACTGTACTGTGCTGTGCTGTGCTGTGCTGTGCTGTGCTCTGGTGCTGCGCTGTGCTATGGTGCGATGTGGTGCAGTGTGGTGTGGTGTGGTGGCATGGTGCGCTGTACTGTGCTGTGCTGTGCTGTGCTGTGCTGTGCTGTGTCGTGGTATGGTGCAGTGGGGTGTGGTGTGGTATGGCATGGTATGGTGCGCTACGGTAGCCCGGTCCTGACCATCCCATAATACTATCATTTCATTTTGTATTCAATGTGCGTTGCCAAATCTTTATGCGGAAGTACGTAGGATGGCACACAAGGCTAGTGGTGCGGTGAGGTGTGGTGCAATGTGGTGTGGAGTGATGTTATGTGGTGTGGTGTCTTGTGGTGTGCTGTGATGTGATGTGCGATGCGGTGCGGTGCGCTGTGTTGATGTGCTGTGTTGGTGTGGTGCCCTCCGCTGATGTAGGTCACTGCCTTGTCACCAGGCAGATGCATCTGCCAGCACCCTGATTTGCACAGCTGCAGGGGGAGGGAAGCCTACACTCAATGGACAAGTAGAAAGGAGGGATAAGCAGACAGAGGTGGATGGAGAGAGACAGAGAGACAGAGAGAGAGAGAGAGAGAGAGAGAGACAGAGAGACAGAGAGAGAGAGAGAGAGAGAGAGAATGGGTGGGTGGGTGTATGCAGCATTTGGGGATGTATCATGGGGGATAAGGAGACTTGAGAAAGACTAATCTTGTGCTAAGCAGGCAAACCGAGTGGTTGGTAGCACCGTGGGGGTAGCAGCAATAGATGGAAACATGATGAACTGATTGCGAAAAAGTAG
>NC_085860.1:55766674-55769174 GCF_034702125.1 Engraulis encrasicolus | reverse complement strand
CAGCACACAGTAAACATACAGTGACATGGCCACCCACGCCATGCGCCAGGCATGGACAAGCACGCATGCACACACACAAGGAACACACACTCGTATCATGCGTATACATTTATATCTACTTACACAAACACACACACACCGTATATGCATGCATGACACATGCTCTCAGATCTCCTTACACACACACTTTCTCACACACACACACAAAGGCACACATACGGCACATACACCCATATCTATATCCGCAAACACACACTTGCATCTCCTGACACGCAGACTCACATTCACTCGCCTATGCACACACATGTGCTCAAACATTCATGTGGGCTTACATATACTGGCACATAATGAAGCGCATAGTACATTAGACACTGTACATACTATGTGCACACACAAAGCGTTAGTCTACAGGCACATATGCACGTGAGCACACTGGCATAGGGCACATTTTTCGCTCAAAGCTCGAAGCGGGTTTCTTTGCATAGGGCTTCGTTGTCTACTATTTGAGCCACATACTATATGCCTATGTAAAAATAGAACAATATAGGGGTGAGTTTTTTCCTCTGGAAACCTCATGATGTAATGTACTTTTTTAATGCCCGACCATAACGAATGCAGAGAGAGAACCTCTTTCCCTACCTCTAGATTAGTGGTTCCCAAACTGTGGGCAGTTGGCCGCGAAATGATTTTCTAAAAAAAATCAAACTGTATTTGTATAGTATGCATGTTGCTGTTGCCTATTTATTTATTTATTTTAAACATGGGGGGGTGGGTATCTTTATTTAGACAGGACAGTGAAGAATGGGAATGGAAATAAGAGGGAGAGATGTAAGGGGGAGGATTGGGAAATGACCCGGGTCAGGAATCGAACCCGGGTCGCCTGCATAGCAATCCAGTGCCCAGCTGACTATTGCCAATTTCATTTGAGTTGTCTTGTTAGAGAGGGGTCAGAGGTGGGTCGTGAACATTTGTGAAACATTTCTAGTGGGCTCTAAGTTGGGAAAGGTTGGGAATCCCTGCTCTAGTGTTTTATAACAGCACGCTGCTGGCCATATGTTTAAACTTATATACGCCCTCCCTCTCTCTCTCTCTCTTTCCCTCTCTCCCTCTCTCCCTCTCTCCCTCCCCATCTCTCCTCCACGGTTTATAGCCCCTATAGTCTCTCGCCCCGTCTTGATTTTAAACGCTGTTCGCATTCGTAGCTGCTTTATGGGCGTGTGTGTGTGTGTGTGTGTGTGTGTGTGTGTGTGTGTGTGTGTGTGTGTGTGTGTGTGTGTGTGTGTGTGTGTGTGTGTGTGTGTGTGAGTGGGTGTGTGTGTGTGTGTGTGTGTGTGTGTGTGTGTGTGTGTGTGTGTGTGTGTGTGTGTGTGTGTGTGTGTGTGTGGGCGTGTGTGTGTGTGTGTGTGTGTCGCCCTTCCCTCCTCTTTTGCACATAGGCTTGCTCTCAAGACACACACACACAGCCTCCTCTCTCTCTGTCTCTCACACACACACACACACACACACACACACACACACACACACACACACACACCCCTCTCTCCATTTAAAGCTCCCATAATGCACTGCTCTATCCGGGAAGTAGTGGGACTGGATATGAGGTCATGGAGGAGTAGAACAGCAAAGCAGAGCAGAGCAGAGCGGGGTGTAGCCTGTGCCCGGGTTGCGTTGACGGTGCGGGGCGCAGCAGCAGGGGCGTGCCCGGGTGGCGTTGACGGTGCGCGGCGGTGGAGGAGAGACCGTGCCCGGGTGGCGTTGACGGTGCGGGGCGTAGCAGGGCCGTGCCCGGGTGGCGTTGACGGTGCGGGGCGTAGCAGGGCCGTGCCCGGGTGGCGTTGACGGTGTGTGGCGGCATAGCAGGGCCGTGCCCGGGTGGCGTTGACGGTGCGTGGCGGTGGAGGAGAGGCCAGCCAGAGTTTGTGGCCTAGGGGCTGGGGACGAGGATGAGGAGGTGGGGATGGGGATGGAGATGGGGATGGAGATGGGGATGGGGATGGGGATGGAGCTGGAGGTTGAGGGGGCGAGGATGGGGATGGAGATATGGGGGTGGGTCTGGGGATAGGACTCGTGTTGGTGCTAGAGCTGGGTCTTCATGTACCATAATTGAGACTAGGAAGGGGATGGGAGGGGGGGTGGGGTGGGTGGTGTTGTGGATGGGGATGAGGCCAAGAACTGGGGATGGAAATATGGGGATGGGCTTGGGGAATGCCTGGGGGAGGGCTGCTTGTGTGGCAGGGGGTGGGCCTGGGTCTTTCTGTGCAGTTGAGACTGATGATGGGGGTGGGGGTGGTGGGCAGGGCCGCTGATGTATGGCATGGTGCTGGGTCCTCTCATGCAGTGAGTCTAGCCTGCTGCTGGAGTTTGGGGGCCAGAGACGGGGTCTCACTGTCACACAGCAGATGAGCCTGGCACAGGGGGCGGGACTTCTGGGATAGGGCTATGTGGTTGGCCGTCAGGCTGGGACGGGTGGAGGGACTTCTGGGATAGGGCTATGTGGTTG
>NC_085860.1:55759174-55761674 GCF_034702125.1 Engraulis encrasicolus | reverse complement strand
ATCTGTCTTGTGTGCCGTGAGGATGGTGGAAGAGGCTGAGGGAGCAAAGCAGGTGACTGACGTTAGTGTCCCGCGCCTCTGACGTTAATGCGGCCCTTAACTCCCTGCAGTCCCGCGCCTCTGACGTTAATGCGGCCCTTAACTCCCTGCAGTGTCCCGCGCCTCTGACGTTAATGCGGCCCTTAACTCCCTGCAGTGTCCCGCGCCTCTGACGTTAATGCGGCCCTTAACTCCCTGCAGTCCCGCGGGGCCAACGTTAGTGTCCCGCGCCTCTGACGTTAATGCGGCCCTTAACTCCCTGCAGTCCCGCGCCTCTGATGTTAATGCGGCCCTTAACTCCCTGCAGTCCCGCGCCTCTGACGTTAATGCGGCCCTTAACTCCCTGCAGTCCCGCGGGGCCAACGTTAGTGTCCCGCGCCTCTGACGTTAATGCGGCCCTTAACTCCCTGCAGTCCCGCGCCTCTGATGTTAATGCGGCCCTTAACTCCCTGCAGTCCCGCGCCTCTGACGTTAATGCGGCCCTTAACTCCCTGCAGTCCCGCGGGGCCGACGGCCGGCCAGGCCGGGCAGGAAGAAAGCTATTGGGGCTATTAGGCTCCCCAGTCTTGCTGTACACACACACACACACACACATATGAGTATACACACACGCACACACGTACACATGCGCTCGCACACACACACGCACACATGCACACACACGTATGCACGCACACGCGCATGCACGCGCACACACACAGACGCAGACACAGACACACACACATGCACACACACAAGGGCACGCACACACACACACACACACACACACACACACACACACACACACACACACACACACGCACACACGCACACACACACATTCTAGCCTGTTCGTAATCTGCACACCCCATCAGAGAGCCCTGTAATGGGCCGGCCCCCTGCTTGTTCACATGCAAACCTGCAGCTCAGGACAAACCAGACGCAGTGCTTTGGATTTGGCTACGGCTTACAGTAATAGGCCTCTCTTTCTTTCTTTCTTTCTTTCTTTCTTTCTTTCTTTCTTTCTTTCTTTCTTTCTTTCTTTCTTGCTTTCTTTCTTTCTTTCTTTCTTTCCTGCTTTTTGTCTTTCTTTCTTTCTGTCCTCTGCAATTGTGTGTGTGTGTGTGTGTGTGTGTTTAGTGTGAGTTTTGTGTGTGTTGTGTGTGTGTGTTGTGTGTGTTTTGTGTCTGTTTTTGTGTGTTTGTGTCTGTGTGTGTGTGCGCACCCGCATGTTTGTGTGCACGCGTGTGTGTCTGTTTACTACGTGCCTGATTAAAAGATGAGACAGGAAAGAGAATGAAGGAGGGAGGATGCTGACGGAGAGAGAGAGAGAGAGAGAGAGAGAGAGAGAGAGAGAGAGAGAGAGAGGGAGAGAGAGGGAGAGAGAGAGAGAGAGAGAGAGAGAGAGAGAGACAGAGAGAGGGAGAGAGAGAGGGAGAGAGAGAGGGGGGGACAGAGAGTGGGTGAGAGAGAGAGAGAGAGAGACAGAGAGAGGGAGAGAGAGAGAGAGAGAGAGAGAGAGCGAGAGAGAAAGGGAGAGGGAGAGAGAGAGGCAGAGAGGGAGAGAGAGAGACAGAGAGGGAGAGAGAGAGAGAGAGAGGGGGGGAGAGAGAGAGAAGGAGACAGAGAGAGTGAGAGAGAGAGAGAGAGAGAGAGAGAGAGAGAGAGAGGGAAGACGAGTAGTGTTTTATTTACTGACCCAGTGGCCCTGAAAGAGGAACAGTTATATAACTCTACTGTTGCTACCTGTGACATAATCTCATCAGCCAGAGGGAAACACGGCTTGGGCGCTCTCTATCTGTGTGTGTGTGTGTGTGTGTGTGTGTGTGTGTGTGTGTGTGTGTGTGTGTGTGTGTGTGTGTGTGTGTGTGTGTGGGTCGGTCAGTGTGGTGGGAATCACGGCTTGGGTGCACCCTATCTGTGTGTGTGTGTGTGTGTGTGTGTGTGTGTGTGTGTGTGTGTGTGTGTGTGTGTAAGTGTGTGTGGGTCGGTCGGTGTGGTGGTTGGCAGTGCTGTTGCTGCTGCCGCTTGGCTGAGCTGATCGGTGCGGTGCGGTGCAGTGTGGTACAAGTACAGTACGACATGTACGTGACGTAACCGCCCGGCGCTTACACGCCTGCCTCCCTCCCGGGGTAACTGGGTCACTGTGTGCGTTAGACCAAAGTCCCAAAGCCTTCCTAATTACTACCCTCCGCCCTGCCTAACCTCCCTCCCTCCCTCCCTCCCTCTTTCCCTCCCTCCTCTCTCTCTCCTTCTTTCCTTCTCTCCATCCCTCCATCCCTCCATCCCATGCCCTGCCCTTTTCTGTTCTGCCCCACCTGACAGCATCCCATTCATCCCTCCCCTCTTCCCTCTCTCTCTCTCTCTTTCTCTCTCTCTCTCTCTCTCTCTCTCTCTCTCTCTCTCTCTCTCTCTCTCTCATCACCTTTCTCTCTTCCCCGTCTCATCCGTCCCCCTCTCTCTCTCTCTCTCTCTCTCTCTC
>NC_085860.1:55729174-55734174 GCF_034702125.1 Engraulis encrasicolus | reverse complement strand
GCATCACGGTGGCCGTACACACGCAACAAAACCACATGTGAAGCCCCCGCCGCTGTTAGATAACCGTCGCAAAGCAGTTCCAGACTGTCGGCTGACAGTTGGAATTTGCCCCGCTTTGCTTTGCGTTGTGTCGCGTCGAGCAGAGCAGAGCAGCTACCGGCGCTCTTAGCCCGAAGACGAAGAGTCAGAGACACCAGTTAGATGGTTTAGTGCTGGTGTCCTCCAAGATGAAGGGCCCTGAGACTCTCAGATCTCTCCATTGCGTTTAGAGAAATGGTCAGCTAACTGGCCCCAAGCGGTGCACGTGTGTGCGTGCATGTGTGTGTGTGTGTGTGTGTGTGTGCATGCATGCACACAAACTGCTTGTTGGCTGTGGTGTGGGGTACATTTCTCGAAGCCATAATTGCTAACTTCATTAGCTACTTTGTTGTTTTCGATGCAATTTCTCATTGGCAACTATCACAGTTGCTAACTGGCTAACAACTACGCACCCCTGGGCAGATTGCATTATGGGAAACAAACAGCAGTGGTTTCGAAGTTGTAAACAATTCAGCCGTGTGTGTGTCCGCCATGTTTTTCTTCAGGACATGACCGATTGACTTTGATCATCCTCAACATCCCCCATAACATCCACACTCATCCCCCAAAGTACAGATCACGAATTGACTTTGTACGCCGACACGGTTTCCACAGTCAAATGACTGTGTTGGTGCCTACTTGGTTCCTCCTAAGTCATGGCATTGTTGATAGAACAGCACACTTCCTATACCACCCATCATCTGTTGTGCAAATAAAACACTGCTGGTCAGTGTGGACCCCCCCCCAATTCTGGGCCCTCTCTCCATTTGGGCCTGGGACAACTGACCCCTTTGTCCACCCCCCCCCCCTGTCAGCTTCCCTGCAAACAGATATTGTCAAACAGGAAAGAGGGAATACCCCACTAGAGAGCATTTCCTTACTGCTTACTGTACCTGTTTCTCAACACACCCATAAATACGAGCGTACACACACACACACACCCAAGCACCCATACACTAACCCTTCTAAGTCATATATTTTTTTACTGCCATCCCATAATAACTGCCATCCCATGAGCCTCTCTGGCACCCAAAATACAGTATGTAACCCATGAGCCTCTCTGGCACCCAAAATACAGTATGTAACCATAGCGAGAAGATGAGGTGGCTTTCCTGTTTCTTGATGTCGACATAATCACACACACAAACGGCTACAAATCAGGGTCATCACACCTCAGCCCTTTTTGGGAAAGGGTGCCCTCTGCCTATTAAATTCTAAATATCTCAACTTCGGAAGCTCATACAAGCCTGAAATAAGTTGCATCTAAAAGCTAGCACCCTCGTTTTCCATTGGAATGTGTTCATTCAGCTCTAACATACCCACATTTTTTATATAAACCCTCAAATCTCAAGAGCCTGTATGCAGCGTATGTGTCTCCAGGCTAAAATGGGTTAATAGAGCACCAACACACACAAACATGCACGGGCGCGCACATGCGCACACAGACACACGCAGGCGCGCGCGCGCGCACGCACACACACAAACACACACACACACACACACACATACATACACACACAAATACAGTTTTTTTCCCTCCTTGTTTTCACTGTACCAAAACTACTTGAATGACGAACATAAAGGAGACCATTGAACACACATAGCCTGTTGCGTGTAAG
Source organism: Engraulis encrasicolus (assembly GCF_034702125.1). Classification (NCBI taxonomy): domain Eukaryota; kingdom Metazoa; phylum Chordata; class Actinopteri; order Clupeiformes; family Engraulidae; genus Engraulis; species Engraulis encrasicolus. The sequence continues at coordinate 55,732,477 of NC_085860.1, read as the reverse complement.
ACGAGACAATAGCCATGCATCGTGCATCATGCATCGTGTCATGCGTCATGCATCATGCATCGGCCCCCTTCTCTGCCCCAGCCGGCAACAACGCAGCATACGCCCTACCTGTGAGGAGAACACATGCAGAAGATTTACTTTCTGGTTTCACTTATTATTATTATTATTATTATTATTATTATTATTATTATTGCTTACTGTTTTGTTTGGTTGTTTTTGTTCGTGTGTTTTTTTTCTCCTGATTGAATATTATTTTACAAGGTATTTCTGTTCTGTGTTCAGGTCATTTGTGATTATTATGGTTTCTGCATTCAATATACGATCATTATTATTATTAGTAGTAATATTATTGTTGTTATTATTGCATTAGTCTTTTATAACACATTTGTTCTCGTCTCTTTGGCTTTGTGTATATTGTTCTGCTTGGCCCCGACTGAGGGAGGGGGGGTTGGGTCCTCCCTCCACATCACGCTATGCTACAGTATGTTATCCGTGCATTGGGTGGAGAGGGGTGTGTAGTGTGTGTATAGAAGTGTCTGAGGAGAGAGAGAGGGGGTGCATCCCAATATGCGTCCTTGCTTCCTCCACTTGGGCTTGTTTCCTCGCTCCGCCTCCTGGCCCCTCCTCCGTGGAGAAAATGATAATGTTTCCCAGCTGTCAGCCTAACCACAACAACTTTTGAGGGACTGTTTTTCATTCACCATAACAATTGCACACGAAAAAAAGACTTTACAATTGCGCTTTTGCAAGATATTGAATTCATTTTCCGTTGACAGTGACATCATCATGAGATCACAAGCAGGCAAGTGAGCAAGGGAGGACCCCACTCAGGGAGAGAGAGATAGAGGCTGCCCAACCCTCCCCACGTCCCCAGCCCAACCCCACCCCACCCCATGCACCACAACATCCCCTTTACTTGGAGACACTGTGTGGCTTTTGTTGTTAGCTTAGCGAGATATGGGGCTTCACAGTTACCATGGTGACGGTGAATAAACAGTAGCGGTAAGGTGGGGAGCCGTGAGCTGGGTTGGTTTAGTTTGGGTTGTGTTGCATCAGGGGCGTGTTGGGGAGGGGACTATGAACTTGAAAAAACAAAGGGAAATTTTCATGGTCCCCTTCCATCGCCATCTGTGATTGTAATGATGTTGATTTAGCTTCATTTTCAAATGTCACGTAACCATAGAGACCACAGCATTGTGAGTGAATAGAGTAGGCTGTTTTTTTAAATTATTATTATTTCTCATCTGTTTTTGTTTCTCTTCTCCCATCGGTTGAGGTCTTAGTAAGAAGCCTGTCTATCACACACATACCTCTCTAACAGAAAGAAATAGAAAACGTAATGGTAGGATTTGGTGAAAAGAACCTCAGAAAGGTTGCCCAAAAACCCGTATGAATGACTGCTTGTGGCAAATAAGTACATAATGTTACTGTGGCAAAAACACAGTCTAATGGTTAGCCTATAATCCACGAGGCCCCATTTGAAATTCAACCCACCTCTCAGTACAAGCACATACATATGTCCAAATGTTTTCTATTTCATCTAATTATGAATCATGTTAAGTTTAACATGTATCATGCATCGTCAGTCACCCTGGCCAGTTTGGTTATGGATCAAATCATTAGTGGTGACTGTTGTCTCTATAACTGAACTTCATCCCAACTGGTTTCATATTTGAGGTGCCAAAGGCATTGCATTCAGAAGATAATGGAATAATATACAGTGAAAAAAACTGTACCACCACAGATCACATTGAACAAAACATTGTACAGTTTTCTAAAGAGTGCTATGTGTTTTTAAGAGTATGTACAGAATTGCTTATGTGTATTAGATACGCAGACATATTTTGAGTTTTAAACTTTTTTTTGTTGTTGTTTTCTTCTTTCTTGTGTGATCTTGATGTACGTATGATTCATTTTGGTTCTACTAGTCTTGATTATTTTTGCTGTTTTTCTTTCACAAGTTGTCCTTGTTCTATGGTGCAAGAACAAGACTCATATTGGTTTCTTCAGTGATCTCTGAAACAGACATGATCGTCACAAAAGGTGAATGCCCAACCATTCCAAAGGATGGCTAATTGCTATTGCTATTAACATGCTGCTTCTATCAAAACCAATGCGTCAAAAGGCTTCATTTCTTGATTTCATGTATTTAATTTTTCAGTGTACCCTTTGTAACTGTGATGATCGACATTGTGAGTTGTACTGTACAATTGGGTACAATGATCTCTCTAGATTTCCTTTCACATGTATACGATCAGCGACATCCATTTTTCTTTTTTTGCCTGCTTTCTGGCTCCCTCTCTCATTTCCTCTTCTTTTCTTTCGTTTTGGGACAAGCTGACACTTTTTAGTCTCTGTCGTTTTCTTTTAGTCCTCCTAATCAGGCTGGTCCCTCGACCAGACAAGGAACGGAATACTCACCATGTCATGTTTGTGTTGACAACGTCCCTAATCGCTTGGAAAAGGGGAAACGTGAGAGACTTGGTTCCTGATAAAAGGGTCAGGGGTTCAATACATGTATGTAATTTGCATCAATTCAGCCAGTCTTCCCAAGCGAAGCAACGGAAAGTATCCAAGTGGATTGTATGTTAAAGAAAAAAGAGAGAGGCAGAGACTGTTTTGCTTGTAGTCACAATGAACCTGGCAGCGACTGCACCAAGGACTACAACTACCAGAGGTGTGTGCAAGAGAATGGTTTCTTTGGTTGATGGACAGTGCCGGGTGGCGTGGCATTGTCACCAACCACGGCCCGGAATTGGGTGCCGTGATCGCTTGCATCAGGACTTACCAAAGGCTATAGGAAAGAATGAATGTTGTCCCATGTTCAAAACACTGGTTGTAATAAAAAACGCAGTCGGACATGGTTATAGTCTCCAGAGAAAGAAAGGAAACTAAAGCACATTGTGAGAGTTTGCATATTCTTCATTTGCAAAAATGTGAAAACAAACACAAAGCAACTCAATCATGTACCCCTGAGTACATTCAAAGCAAGTTTTCTGTTTTTTTGTTGTTCTCTCAGCTCCTCAGTGAGTCAGTGATTTTGGCAAAGGACCGAGGCGTTTAACATAATGGACAAAGAGACATTATTATGACCACGCATGTCATTGGAAGTGAGGGGGGAGGAGGAAGGGCGGACATGCAACACTGTACAAACACAATCACGGCCAAAACACATAGCGAAAGAAGAGACCGTCTCGTTTCATGTGCGAGCGAGTGCAGTCTCCGGGAGTGCACCAGGTGGAGCTTATAAATATGTGTGAGGCACCCCGGCGCTTCTCCTTTCCACTTGACCGAGAGAACGAG
>NC_085860.1:55701674-55704174 GCF_034702125.1 Engraulis encrasicolus | reverse complement strand
TGGGGGTCCACACTCTACTCTACTAGGTAGATTGAGGCCTGGGGGTCCACACTCTACTCTACTAGGTAGATTGAGGCCTGGGGTCCACATGCAGCCCACTGTACTGTACTAGGTAGACTGAGGCCTGGGGGTCCACATATCACTGTACTCTACTAGGTAGACTGAGGCCTGGGGGTCCACACTGTACTGTACTGTACTAGGTAGACTGAGGCCTGGGGGTCCACACTCTACTCTACTAGGTAGATTGAGGCCTGGGGGTCTCTACTAGGTAGACTGAGGCCTGGGGGTCTCTACTAGGTAGACTGAGGCCTGGGGGTCTCTACTAGGTAGACTGAGGCCTGGGGGTCTCTACTAGGTAGACTGAGGCCTGGGGGTCTCTACTAGGTAGACTGAGGCCTGGGGGTCCACATGCAGCTGTACTGTACTAGGTAGACTGAGGCCTGGGGGTCCACACTGTACTCTACTAGGTAGATTGAGGCCTGGGGGTCCACACTCTACTCTACTAGGTAGACTGAGGCCTGGGGGTCCACACTGTACTCTACTAGGTAGATTGAGGCCTGGGGGTCCACACTGTACTCTACTAGGTAGACTGAGGCCTGGGGGTCCACATATCACTGTACTGTACTAGGTAGACTGAGGCCTGGGGGTCCACACTCTACTGTACTAGGTAGACTGAGGCCTGGGGGTCCACACTCTACTCTACTAGGTAGACTGAGGCCTGGGGCTCCACATATCACTGTACTCTACTAGGTAGATTGAGGCCTGGGGGTCCACACTCTACTCTACTAGGTAGACTGAGGCCTGGGGGTCCACACTCTACTCTACTAGGTAGACTGAGGCCTGGGGGTCTCTACTAGGTAGACTGAGGCCTGGGGGTCCACACTCTACTCTACTAGGTAGACTGAGGCCTGGGGGTCCACACTCTACTCTACTAGGTAGACTGAGGCCTGGGGGTCTCTACTAGGTAGATTGAGGCCTGGGGGTCCACACTCTACTCTACTAGGTAGACTGAGGCCTGGGGGTCCACACTCTACTCTACTAGGTAGACTGAGGCCTGGGGGTCTCTACTAGGTAGACTGAGGCCTGGGGGTCTCTACTAGGTAGATTGAGGCCTGGGGGTCTCTACTAGGTAGACTGAGGCCTGGGGGTCCACACTGTACTGTACTGTACTAGGTAGACTGAGGCCTGGGGGTCCACATGCAGCTGTACTGTACTAGGTAGACTGAGGCCTGGGGGTCCACACTGTACTCTACTAGGTAGACTGAGGCCTGGGGGTCCACACTGTACTCTACTGTACTAGGTAGACTGAGGCCTGGGGGTCCACATATCACTGTACTGTACTAGGTAGACTGAGGCCTGGGGGTCCACACTCTACTGTACTAGGTAGATTGAGGCCTGGGGTCCACATGCAGCCTGCAGAGTCATTTCATCTAGAACTACAGAGCCTTTACAAGAAACAACACTTTTACAAGAAACAAACAACACATCGCACTCTTAAAATCAGCGGTCTCGTGGCTTTTAGATGAATAAAATGACTGTAAAGGCCTAGATTTCGTTGCAATGTGCCGCAATGAAATAGGCAAAAAGTTACGTGAATGTACATTATTTCAACTTGTCAGCACAACTTGCCGGTGATCTGACCTTTCGGTCGATGAGCATAACCCAATGTGGTCCTTTGGGCCAAAATAAATGCACACTCCTAAGGAATTGGGTAACCGCATTGGGTAACTGCCCCTAAAAAGCATAATTAACACTTTTATTACATTGCACTTAGCTGATGCTTTCATTTATTCAAAGCGACTTACAGTAATTATTTCTCAGTGTATTGGTTACAGGCCCTGGAGCAGTGTAGGGTTAGGTGCCTTGCTTAAGGGCACTTCAGCTATGGATGGAGATGTAGGGAGAGGTCAAGGGGGATTCGACCCTGCATCCCCTAGATTGAAAGACCAACTCTCTAACCACTAGGCCACAGCTGCCCAACACTTCATTAACATAGCCTATTAATGAACTGATCTGATCATAAGCAAAATATTTACAAATGTTTGTAAATAAGTAAGAACCAAACTGTGAATGCACAATGGAGTGATGATCAACATCTTTTGGATGAGTTTTACGTGTTTGACTGCCGAATATCCAGCGGTTTCATGCCTTCTCCTCCTGTGTTCTGTCTACTGTGATCTATTATTTCTTACTCATTTGCAAACATTTGTTAATGCTTTGTTGATAATTGGTTTATTATTAGTTCATAATTATTCATAATTAGTTCAAAGTGTTTATAAAGCTATTCACAGGTAGCTATTCTTAGTGTTAGCCAGGATTGACTAAAGCTGCCTTGAAAAGCAACAACAATGTTGCAGAGTGTACAGGGAAGCTACCACAAGAGACAGGTTTGGATCTGAGAGCAAAGAGCAAATCCAGAGCTTACTGTCAAGCTCGATGTCATACTGCGCTGTTGTGCCAGGTACAGAATTCTCACAGCTTCACACTGCAGGGAGACCAA
>NC_085860.1:55664174-55694174 GCF_034702125.1 Engraulis encrasicolus | reverse complement strand
GACTGACAGCTGTTCGCACCGCCACCTTGACATTGGCAACTGTTGAACATGACGTCGATTAAAATTCATATCGGTACGAGGACAGAATCAATCTCCAAATTTGATGACCAGGGCGGGCAGCATTGCACCCGGTTGAGAAAATGCCTTTCTTCAAGACTAGGATATTAGCTAAAATAGGCTCATCTTCTCTCAAGTTCACACCATTTGCACCTGCTGCGACAGGGGGCATCTGAAATTGAGAGTGTATTTTACAAATAGCTTCATTTGGATAGGCCTATTTGGTCAACATCGACCCATGTTCGTCTTTTGGGACACTTGTTATGAATATATCAAAGACAAATATGGGTTCTCAATGATAGCCAACAAAATGAGATTATTTTTTTCATTTGACTTCGGCCATCACAGAAGCCCAGGAATGGGATAACCAGTTATGTATCACTATGTAGGCTGTAATTTTGACATTTGGACTCACCTTTATTGCAAGAAATCAGCTGCCGTTGCTTTCCTTCATTTTTCCCCTGTCTCTCTTGCCTTTCTATTCTTTTTGAGAAAGCCTGGTGTTTTAGAAGTATTTCATTGCTAACCGGCTGCTGCGTTTAATGCCTAATAATGAGTGAGTGTTGATTCCGCATATTGTACAATCAAAAGTCCGCGAGAGGGCGGACTAAACCAATGCGTGATGATGGGGGTGTCTGATATAGAATATAGCCTATTTGCAGGCTAGTATATCCAATTCAACAGATGTATTTCCAGAGAACATTGGAATTACATAAATTACCAACATGTATTGACATTATTTTTAAAATAATGTTTTAAAAAAATGAAAGAAGAAAAATATTTTCCATGGGAGGGCCCCCGGTGGGCCCCCAAGTGGTCTGGGCCCTAAGAATGAGTCAGGGTTTCCCCCCCCTGTTCGACGCCGCTGCGTGCGTGCATGGGTGCGTGCGTGCATGAGTAGTGCGTGTGTGCCAGAGAGAGTGCGTGTGCAAGTGTGTCCTACAGTAAGCAAAAATACTTAGTGAGTTTGTGTAGGTTAATTTCCCAGGCTGTTAGGGAGAGGTATGCCCTCACAGGAGCGGTTCCCAAACTTTTTTCACTACGCACCCCCTAGTACATTTCAATGTGGTTCGTGCACCCCCTAAGCGAATATTTTGGTGTGCTGATGGCCATGCAAGTATGATTCATTGCGAATTATGCAAAGTCATCCTCTTTTCTAATAGCCTAGGAGTTAAATTACACTTCTGATGGACCCGTCCAGCATACAATTTACCATACAATTAAAAACTACTTCATGTTCATTAATGCTGTATAAAAACTCACATATCCAACAAGGCTCTATTTAGCTGGCGCACCCCCTTATGGCAGGTTGCGCACCCCCAGGGGTGCAAGCACCCCAGTTTGGGAAACCCTGCTCCACAGCATAGACTAGTGCCACGTGGTATCCCGGGGCCTTCTGGTAGTAAAATATGGAGCACCTGGGCTATTGGGCCTGGAGGTGTGTGTGTGTGTGTGTGTGTGTGTGTGTGTGTGTGTGTGTGTGTGTGTGTGTGTGTGTGTGTGTGTGTGTGTGTGTGTGTGTGCAGAGGCACATCTTGTCACCAGGCTAGGCAGACAGCCTCTTGGGGCCCTCCAAACCTATAAATGGTGAATAACAGCTTTAAAACACTTTAAACTACAGTAGTGGTGCTTTGTTGAGAATGCTCATTCTTTTGAGATTGAATGTTCATTCTTTTCGCTTGGGGCCCCAGTGTGTGTGTGTGTGAGTGTGTGTGTGTGTGTGTGTGTGTGTGTGTGTGTGTGTGTGTGTGTGTGTGTGTGTGTGTGTGTGTGTGCATGTGTTAAAGTGCACTAGTAAATGTGCCAGGAAAGACTGTACAGGCCTGCTGTAGTGCATGGGATGACATTATTACCAGAGAGTGTGTGTGTGTGTGCAACTTTGTTTTTGTCGCGGTCATTGCCGAAAACCCAGCCTCGCATAGATACGTGGTGGGGAAGGGCAGCAAACTTTTCAGGGCTTTTATGGCAATTTCGGGATATTCTGCTTTGGCTTTTATCCAGAACGCAGTCAGAGAGGATGTTTGCTCAAACGTGGTCTTAAGACCACCGTCATTTGCCAGTTCGATCAACTGGTCTTCCTCCTGAGTTGACAAGTGATTGGTGTCAGTGGTAGCGAATGGATTGCGGATCCACGCATTTGTTTGACGTGGGTCTTTGGAGGCTGGAAAGTAGCGGTCAAATTCTTTCGACATGCCAACAAGGTGATCGCGGACTAACTCAGACAGAGCTGGAGCTGGCTCGGTTTCTCCCAATATCCCCACTAATGTGTGGAACATGTCAAACACACCATTGCCCACTCGACGTCCCCACTGATTCAACTTAGCTTTAAAAGCAGCGACTTTATCTGCCACTTTAAAGACAGTTGTCATTCTCCCCTGGAGTGTCAGGTTGAGCTCATTAAGCAAACCGAAGATGTCACAGAGGTAGGCGAGTTTTAACACCCAGTGGTCATCACTAAAATGCGCAGCCAAATCAGATTTTTTTCCTGCTAGAAATTTCTGCAGAGGCTCTCGCAACTCAAACACTCTGGCCAGTGACTTTCCCCTCGACAGCCACCTGACCTCTGCGTGTAAGAGAAGTCGTTTGTGCTCGGCGTTCATTTCTTCGCAGAGCTGCTCGAACAACCGGGTGTTGAGTGCATGTGCTTTGACGAAGTTGACCATTTTGACGACATCATTTAGCACAGCATTCAACTCGGGTGATAATTTCCGACTGGCCAGCATTTCTCTATGAATGACACAGTGTGTGGGTTCGCAGTCAGGTGCAACCTCTCTGAGCCGCGCAGTGAAACCAGACAGCCGTCCGGTCATCGCTGCTGCCCCATCAGTGCAAACACCAATGCAAAAGGACCAGTCTAGCTTCCCTGACACATAACCATCCAAAGCACGAAATAATTCTGCCCCTGTTGTGTTTGTTGGAAGTGAGAGCACGCACAACAGATCCTCCTGCACATCATCCTCAAACATGTATCTCACAAAAACAAGCAGAATTGCTCTGTTTTCCACATCAGTGGACTCGTCAACCTGGATAGCAAACCACGGTGATTCCCTCAGCCTCTCCAACAACTGTGTCTCAACGTCCTCAGCTATGTCGCTAATACGTCTTTGGACCGTACTGGCCGAAAGAGGTACCTTGCCTATCTTTTTGGCTGCTTCCTCCCCAAGAACTTCTTCGCACATGTCTTGTGCAGAAGGCAGAACTAGCTCTTCCCCGATAGTAAAGGGCTTCTTAGTCTTAGCTATTCTACTAGCCACTCTGTACGACGCTCGTAGCAGACCCACGTTCACAGATGTAGTTGCCCTCAACACCTGTTTTTGTGCATTTTGTTCGTGCTTTTTACGCTCAAAGAACTCCAGAGGTTTATCTTTAAGTATCGGGTGTTTGGTTTCAAGGTGTCGAATGAGCTTTGATGGCTTCATGGATTCATTCGACAGCTTGTCCCCGCATACCACGCACAGAGGATTTGGAGCATGCGAGTCACCTGTCTGTGTAAAACCAAATTTTAGGTACGAATCGTCGTACTTCCTATTGAAAGACCCTTTCTTTTTCTTTGGGTTTCTTTCCGCTTCACTATCATCAGTGGTGGGCCTTTTCTCCCCCTTACCCAAACCAAAGAAACTTTCTAAAGACGTTTGCTGCTTACTCATTTTAGCTAACACACTACCGCGCCGACTATGACCTGCAACTGAGTGAGCTGAACTGAGACTGGCTGTGCTGCTGCGCAGTGCAGCGGATCGGAGCAGTGGAGCAGAGCAGAGTTTAGAATTCTAGAATTCAACGTGTTGAGTTTAGGGTGGGACAGACAGACGTCAGACGTCGTGGAAAAAAAATGAACGTGCAGTCGGCCACCTATGCAAGATTATGGTTTCCATGCCATTTATTTGCTCGTTTTTTTAAGTTTGTTTTTAAAAAAAATATTTTATTATTATTAGATTTTTTTTTTTTCATTTCCTCAATGTCACGACCCGGTTTGGAATGTCTCGCGGACCGGTACCGGTGGACTACACCACTGATTATTACTGTACCATACAAACATGTCTGGCTTAAACGATATCATCATGCTGATAAAGCATCCCATTTACAAGTAAAACAGAAAGATGATGAGAGAGAGAGAGAGAGAGAGAGAGAGAGAGAGGGAGAGAGACCGAGACGGGGGGAGAGAGGGAGAGAGGGAGAGAGAGAGGAGAGAGAGAGAGAGAGAGAAAGAGAGAGAGAGAAAGAGAGGAACTCAGTTGAATGGCTTCTCGTGATGTTGCAGTGTGACGCCTCCTCCCCTGGTGACAATGCTCGGGGTCAGTTTGGACAACCTTTTGTCTCTAACACACACACACACACACACACACACACATACACACACACACGCACACACACACACGCACACACACACGCATACACGCACACACACACACACACGCACACACCATACACGCATGCACGCACACACAATGCAGCAACCTGGCCCAAGCTGACTGCCCTACTCGCCTGACGGCCCAGGAGTGTGTGTGTGTGTGTGTGTGTGTGTGTGTGTGTGTGTGTGTGTGTGTGTGTGTGTGTGTGTTTGTGTTGCAGGCGTGGAATCTGCTGTGTTGTAGGATCTACTGACTGCCTTGTGGAATCTGCTTGCACACACACACATGCACACAGACACAGACACAGACACAGACGCACACACATGCACACACACACAAACACACACACACGCACACACACGCACACACACACACACACACACACACGTGTAGAGGCGCATGTTTCTACTACTGTGTGGAATATGCTGTTATGTTCAGGGCGACACACAAGAGTGTGGTAGCAGAACATCCTTGTCAGCAGGGTTGTTGCAGACTAGAGGCACTCAGTGAAGCTTGAATTCCAAAATAAACTAGATGCACTCAGAGAGTGCAGACCTCCGCCATGGAAGCTGTTTGATAGAACATTTGACTATTTAAGTCTTTCTTCTTTTTGTGGAGTTAGAAACTGGAATGTAAAAAAAAAAATCGCCCTGCCCGCATTTCAATTTGCGGTCTCTAGGGGCGTTTGCTGGTGTGTGTGTGTGTGTGTGTGTGTGTGTGTGTGTGTGTGTGTGTGTGTGTGTGTGTGTGTGTGTGTGTGTGCGTGCATGCATAGGTACTCTGTACAGTATGTGTGTGCGTGTAGTGCAGGTGTCTCGGTCTCACGTAACATACTGTACCTCCTGCACGCTTTGCACAGCTGGTTAGGTGATCCTCTCTCTCTCACACACACACACACACACACACACACACACACACGCTCACATACACACACACACACACACACACACACACACACACACACACACACACACACACACACCGTTGGTGATCCACTTTAGCATTCTAGGATCGTTTAACGAGACACCTCAGGCATGTCATGTCTTCTGAGATACCGTACACGCATGCAAACACACACACACACACATCCTCCTCATTCCTGTTACACACACACACGCACACACACTCCTGGAGCTCGGCATTCTAGGAGCGTTAAAGCAGACACCTGAGATGTCCTGTCTTCAGAGGTAGCGTACACGCTAACACGCTTCTCACATGGTTCCTCCTCTGCTAAGCATTCTCTAGACCAGGGGCTCCCAAACTTTCCATGACAGCCCACCATATACTAGTAGATTCCAGCCAACAGGGCTCTAAATTAACACCAGCCAACCAGCCAAATGCTGGTGAAATTTCAGTTTGGCTGGTGGAAAATACCAACTTACTAGCCACTTTGACCCATTGGTGAGTCTACGATTGGCTAGTACTGTAAAATTAAAATCAATTAAATTAAAATCTATCAGCCATTTTGGCTGGTGATTTAAAAAGTTAGAGCCCTGCCAGCCAACTATTCCAGCCGCACTATTTTTTTTCCCTCATCCCACCTTTCACAACCATAGTCTTTTCTGCTCAGGGCCCCATTAAAAAAAAAAAAAAACTATAATAGTAGTAATGTTCAGCGATGGCAATGGGCAGTCATGGGTGAGCGGATAGGGCGTCAGACTTGCATCCTAGAGGTTGCCGGTTCGACTCCCGACCTGCCAGGTTGGTGGGGGGAGTAATCAACCAGTGCTCTCCCCCATCCTCCTCCATGACTGAGGTACCCTGAGCATGGTACCGTCCCACCGCACTGCTCCCCATGGGGCGCCACTGAGGGCTGCCCCCTTGCCAAGTGAGGCATAAATGGAATTTCGTTGTGTGCAGTGTGCAGTGTTCACTTGTGTGCTGTGGAGTGCTGTGTCACAATGACAATGACAATATGAGTTGGAGTTACCCAATGGGCTTTCACTTCACTTTCACTAGATTATTACAATGTGGTTATTTAAAATGGGAACATTGTTTAGTTATTTTTTGTTTATTTCAATGTACATCAATTATTCAATTACTTATTTTGTTTTGCTATACTTTTTCTTCCAACTTCCCGCAGACCTCCTAGCACTCCCACATGCCCACCCCCCCAGGGGTCGCCGGCCCCCATTTTGAAAACCACTGCCCTAGACATGCTTCCTTCACCCCGTCCACCAACAGCGAGGGATGACGGTATATCAGGTGGGTCTGACGGATGGAGGTGCTGTGTAGTACATTCACACTACACCCACTCTGATTGGCTGATGAACCCTTGCAGGCTGACAAGTTTAACATTCTGAATTGTTCGGCAGAGGCATTTTGCTAGCATACCGTATACAGTATAGGTACAGTATGTCTCATATGTCCAATGATTTATGACGATGCTAATTGACCAGTAATGGATAAGTGGTAGAATGTGGAGCTGCAATGACGCAGGTACAACTGACGCACATACAACAAATATAGTCTGCAAGATCAATTTCAGGTGTGCAACGTGACAACTGTGACAGCCCCCCCCCCGACACACACACACACACACACACACACACACACACACACACACACACACACACACACGCACGCACACACACACACACACACACACACACACACACACACACACACACACACACGCACACGCACACGCACACGCACACGCACACACTGAATCCTAACACTCAAATTTGTCCGGACGTAGGTCTACTGTCAGTTCAGTGTATTCTGTATCCTGTGTGATGTTATGTGTAATGGTTTGTGGATTATGTGGCAGCTGTAAGCACATCCAGAACGGGTTTTTTTCATTTTTTAATTTCTTCAAAATCAGTGAATCTTGAACGTTGCCCTACCGTTTAACCGTTTCACTGCTTTACCAAGTCTCAACAGACAGTTGTGTTGTGAATGTGCTTTGCCTGGGGCTATCCATGGCCTACAGGCAGCGTGTCTGCACCGGGCCGGTAGGTTTGGAGGAGCAGAGCGTCTCTCTGTGGTTCCCTATGTATTGGCCCTTTCAGATGGTTTTGTCCCGGGCCTGGCCAACGCTGTCAGTGGACCTGATATTCTCTATCAAGGAAGTGTCTTATCCACCAGAGAGTAATAGCAAAGATTTTCAATATGGGAACCATGATGAAGCATACTATGTGTCACCAATGCGTGTTTGGTATCAATTCCAGCCTTCTCAATGGGCGACTTTCCTGTTGAACTCAATTCATTCTCCATTCATATTGATCCTGGAAGAAACCCCTTTATGAATCGTCTCCTCCTTATCTATCGTCTCTGGTAATAAGCCTTATATGTCGTGATGATGCCTTTTTGAACTTGACAGTAGGGCTGCACGATTATGGAAAAAAAAAAATCATAATCATGATTATTTGGGTCAAAATCGAAATCACGATTATTAATCACGATTGTTTTTTTGCAGATTTAAAAAAAATAATAATAACAAAATGAAATATAGCCAAGAAGAAATAGTATATGGCATGAGCAAAATAAAACTGAATTGTAATAAACAAACGGCAACAGCATGAAACTTAGGTGGACTGATTCTTGGCCAGAAACGCCAGCCTGTCAGTATGTTCTGGCTTCAAGGACACTCTCGGAGGTAGGTCACTATTGCCACGATTAAATCACGATTAAAATCTCGACTTCGATTTCACTAATTTTTCACGATTTTCGATTATTTTCGATTAATTGTGCAGCCCGACTTGACAGTGTCTGAGATATAAAACACTAGATGGTGCATTGTGTGCCCCTGTCTAGAGAGGAATGTCTCAATTTCATTAGGCCAGATACAGTGCCATGAGAAAGTTTGGGCGCCCTTTTGGAAAATCATTACATCGGTTTGTTTCTCGTTGAGCTTTTAAAAGTAGCAACTTCATTTTAACATATGATAAACTGTAGGGGAAGAGAAACATTTCAGTTGTGAGTATTTTAAAAGGTGTTACAGAAACAGTTCCATGTGGATTTAAACAAAAATAGGCATGTGCATAAATATGGGCACCCCGAAGAGANATAAACCGATATAATGATTTTCCAAAAGGGCGGCCAAACTTTCTCATGGCACTGTACAAACAAGAGCGTGGCATAGCGGCAGCGAGAAGATCTTTCAGATGAGTATCGGGTGGCATGTTCTTCTACTCTACCTTTCACACCGACAGTGTTGGCGTGCAGGGCCAGTTCTGTTCAACCCCCCCCCCCCACACACACACACACACACACACCAGCCAATGCTGGTTTGCTACTTTGCCATTCATTTCAATGATACACCGCCAGCTGCTGCCGTCCAAATTCCACTTGAGTTCTATTTTCCAAATGCAGTGCAGCACGGAGCCGTCTCCTGCGCCACTACCGCCAGACTACAGCCAGACTACAGCCAGACTACAGCCAGACTACTGCCGTGTTGGTGTGGAAGCACAGATCTGTTTCCATTGTAAAATCACTCCCGTCCTGCCCCACTTTCCCATTATGGTGTGAAATAGGCCTTAGCAGATCTTTGCATGTACAGCATATGGGTGTAACGATGCTTGCATGAACATCAATTCAGTTCAACAAAGACGCTTTTGCACACCTTTGTAGTTGGGTAGGTGCGTAGGATGTTATCCCAGCGGAGTTGTCAGTCAAGAGCAAAGAAATCCCTCACACTGTCCATTCCACCAACAAACTTTAATACAACGTTTCGGTCATCCGACCTTCTTTTACCTGAAGAAGGTCGGATGACCGAAACGTTGTATCAAAGTTTGTTGGTGGAATGGACAGTGTGCGGGACTTCTTTTCACCTGAAGAAGGTCGGATGACCGAAACGTTGATATTAAAGGGACACTGTGCAGGAAATGGTCAAAAAGGTACTGCAACTATGCTGCTCATTGAAAATGTGTTGTCTAAGGCCAAATGTTATCTTTTCATGAAAGTTTATTAAGTAATAAATATATATTTTATAGTATGGCCCAAGTACAGTCATTTTTGCAGCTAAAAATGGCTATTTCTGGAAATTCAAAATGGCGGACCATGGAGAAGATCCCCCTTTTCATGTATGAAAAATGTATTTTTTCCAGTCATAATGAATACTTAGAATTTGATGGTGGTGATAAGTATTCATGAAAACATAACACTATTGAATGGGTGCATGAATTCTGGAAATAAGCAATTAAAAATCTTACTCAGTGCCCCCACATCAATTCGCAGTATCCCAGAACCCCCAGCCCGTTCCATCTGAAGCGCACCGACCCACGTGTGGGAACCACTGCACCTAAAATGCTGCCCAAATATACAATGCACTCGCTACAAAAAAGTACACAACACCATTGGCCTTACATCACATTGATTCTGGAAGAAATCTTTATGAACAGTCTCTTTCCTTATGACCATCTCTTCCTTATGAATCATCTCTGGTAGTAATTTCTGTGTGTGAACACTGGTGTGAAAATGTCAGGGTGCACAGAGTAACCACACAAACACACAGGAAACAAACCACACAAAGACAGCTTTGGTAACAATAAACTAATCTTGTTTTGTTCTTTTTTGCTATTTACATTTGTACCTAATGTGCAAATTAATAATTTAAAGTAGTGTAAAACTTTCAAATGAATATAAAATCATATTTTTTCTCTTTGCTCTTCCGTTGTTTTTTCTTTGCTTTTTTCTTTATTCTTTTTTTTTTTTTACAATTCTAACATGGTGAGTCCATAAGCTTGTCACACAGAATGAGGGCAGAAGAAGGGAGGAGAAGAGGAAGAGGAGGGTGAGGAAGAGGGCATCGGTGTGTGACCCTAGCAACAGGAGGGTGGGTGGGTGGGGCAGGGCAGTTGCAGGTGGATTAAAGGTGGGGTTGCAGGTTAACCATTTAATGAAAATGTACCATTATGACATCACGTTGGGGGTTCCGCAGGCTCATAGGAGTCTATGTAGAACCTTAGAATCCTGGGGGAGTTCCCCCAACGTGATGTCATACCTGCAACCCCACCTGGTGAGGGGCTGTAATGGCTCATTGTTTTGAAACTCAGTTGTCAGATGGCCAGAGTTCCTTCTCCCCCCATTGAGAATGCATTCTATTGCAACAGTTGGTGACAATATAAATGTCTGAAAACCCTAATGTTTAATTAACTAACTAACTCGGAGTACACCGAACTGCACTTTAAGTTTATGTTTCGGAACCCTGATCTGGGGTCCGTTTCTCAATTATTTTCGTTTCTAACCGTCTTAAGACATCTTAAGACGTAACAACATTCCCTTGGATTTAGTGGTGAGCGTCGCTGTTGAGACAGAGTTGAGTCGCTCTTACGAAGGACGTTGCTACCATCGTTAGCAAAGACGCTTTCGAGAATGCCACCCCTGAGTACCCGTTCTATTGCACTTTCCCGAGGCGGAGGTCGGGGGTTCGTTTCCGATTACCGGGTTTCAAAAGAACGAGCCATGAGCAGTGGACATCCTCGGCCAGGAGGAGCACTCCTACAGGGCTTTCAGGCCGACCAGAACGGAGCCGGTGTCAGTGCCCGTACCAGTTACGTTCGGCACTAAAGTGCTTGTCTGCGAACCGCCTGTGTTCATACCGGGCTCTGAACTTTTCCCGCACGTGACTGTGTTACCCGGATGCAGCTGCTGACGGGCACGCTGTCGTCACGGTTCGCAGAGAAAAACCTAGTATTTTGCGGTTCGCATTGCGAACCAACTTTCCGGTTCGCGAACACAAAAATATCTGCGGCGTGAACACGACGGCTGGTTCGCGATTAGGTGCGGTAACGGGCTCCAGCACGGTTCTCTGTCGGCCTGAACACTCATAGAAGAACAGCATGCTGCCCAGCATGTAGGCCTCCCTGCCTCTCAATTCATTTTTAATAATAATAATAAAAAAATACATAAACACTCAAATGACCTGGAAAACTCATCTCAGCATGCTGAACACACAGTCGAACACACACCCACGCCCACGCGCACACACACCCACACCCACGCGCACGCGCACACACACACACACACACACACACACACACACACACACACACACACACACACACAAACACACACACACACACACACACACACACACACACACACACACACACACACACACACACACACACACACACACACACACACACACACACAGGGAGCAAGGTGTGCCTTATTGCATCAAAAATTCCATAACGGAGCATTTTTGGAAAGGTCAATGGTGCCACTGTCTTCCTGTCTGTGCGGTTAGGGATAGGCCGAAAGAATGTGTGTGTGTGTGTTGGGGGGGGCATGGGGGCATGGTGCTGCGTGTGTGTGTGTGCGTGCGTGTGTGTGTGTGTGTGTTTGTGTGTGTGTTTGCCTATGTGTGTGCGTGTGTGTGTGTGTGTGTGTGTGTGTGTGTGTGTGTGTGCGTGCGTGTGTGTGTACGTGTGTTCGTGCGTGTGTTAGTGCGTGCGTGTACGTGTGTTTGTGCGTGTGTTCGTGTACGTGTGTTTGTGTGTGTGTGTGTGTTTGCCTATGTGTGTGTGTGTGTGTGTGTGTGTGCGTGCGTGCGTGCGTGCGTGCGTGTGTGTGTTTGCCTATGTGTGTGCTTGTGTGTGTGTGTGTGCGCACGCGCGCGCGTGTGTGTGCCTGTCTGTTTGTAGACTATGGGATGGGCTGGGTGTGCCAGGCCAGGCATTGCCCTCCTGGGTGCTGAGGGAGTGGTGCGAGAGCTAATGTCCCTTTTAATGTCCCTGCTAATGTCACTGCTGATTAGGGCTGCACGATTATGGAAAAAAGTCATAATCACGATTATTTGGGTCAAAATATTAATCACGATTATTAATCACGATTATTGATTTTTGCTGATTTCTTTAGAAATTGTAAAAAAAAATTATATATAACCAAGAATGAATGATATACGGAATGAGCAAAATAACATGAATTGCAATAATTATGTAAAAGGCAATAGCATGAAACAGATTTCAGGTCAGAAACACCAGTCCGTCAGTATGTTCTGGCTTCAAGGACGCTCTCGAAGGTAGGTCTCTATTGCCACGATTAGATCCCGATTGAAATCCCGATTTCGATATCACAATTATATCACGATTTTCGATTATTTACGATTAATTGTGCAGCCCTACTGCTGATGCATACTGTTGGTGTTCCATACAGTAAGTGATAAATCAGGCTTAGTTAACCTATAGGAAGTGGTAACCTGCCAATAGATATACTATACCTGCAGGCATCTTTTAGTTTAGAAAACTAGGGCTCCAGGGTCTTCTATTAGATGATTTACCTTTACCCCAAGGTTAACTTAAAGGGACACTGTGAGATTTTTAGTTGTTTATTTCCAGAATCCATGCTGCCATTCACTAATGTTACCTTTTTCATGAATACTTAACACCACCATCAAATTCTAAGTGTTCATTATGACTGGAAAAATTGCACTTTTCATACATGAAAAGGGGGATCTTCTCCATGGTCTGTCATTTTGAATTTCCAAAAATAGCCATTTTTAGCTGCAAAAATGACTCTACTTGGACCATACTAGAAAATATTTGTTTATTACTTAGTAAACTTTCATGTAAAGAGCACATTTGGCAATAGGCAGCCCGTTTCAATGAGCAGCATAGTTGCAGTACCTTTTTGACCATTTCCTGCACAGTGTCCCTTTAACCTGGTTTACTACTGAACAAGCTTCTTAGTGTCTCAAAACAGCCAGATACACAGTTCCTCTGCCTTCTCCTGCCCTTCCACAGGACCACAGGAAGTCAAAATGTGTCAAAATTTGATAGGCGCCCCCTTGAGGCAGCATAACTTCACTGACAGTTAGGGTTAGGGAAAGGTCTATGTCTGTGTCTAGGCTACCTAGTCAACATACAACGTGGCAGGTACAGTATGCCATCGACATCAAAAACTGCAGTCTGGTGAAAGGTAGTCTGAAATTATAAAGTTGGGATGAGACTGTGTTGGTTAGGGTTGGACTGTAGATCACAGAGGCGCATCTTGCCACCAGGCAAAGCAGGCAGCCGCTTTGGGCCCCCAAGCCCCTAGATAGTGAATAACAGCCCACACTTTACCACAGTAGTGGCGATTTTGGTTCAAATGTTCATTATTTTGCATTTTCGCTTGGGGCCCCACCTTACCCTAGAATCGCCTCTGACTGTAGATCACAGAGTTGCAAGTCACCTATCCCAGTGGTTCCCAACTTTTTTCTTCAGGAACCCATGTTTTTACCATTGTAAGCTTTGTGACCCAAGACCCAATTGCGCGAGCGCCCGCACGAGAGGGAGTCACATGATACTCTGTTTCCTGCGAAAACTCATTAGTTATCGTTTTATTCCTCAATTTGTCTTCAGTCAAATATAGAATAACTGTTTAATGTATCACTTGCATTTTGTTGCTTCTATGCATATATTAGTTTAAATGCTTTGTCATTTATTCAACATGGGCTATATATGGTATCAAAATTAAACCCCATAAAATCAAGAGGACTTCACGACCCACTGTGGATCTTTGGCGACCCATAGGTTGGGTCCTGACCCATAGGTTGGGAACCACTGACCTAACCCAACACAGCTTCAGGGACTGTAACGAATAGCCTGCAATATCTCCAAGTCACTTTGGTTAAAATGAAATGTAATGTAATGTAATGTAATGTAATTGATTAGACTGTCTGGATATGGGAATGGGGATTGGGGCACACACACACACACACAGACACACACACAGGCACGCACGCACACATGCATTCACGCAGGCACACACTCACACATTCTGTAGGCCTTGCAAATCAATCCATGGTGTTGCAAGCTGATAGTATGAAGAAACACTGCACAGCACACAACACCAAGACCAAGTCACACACTCACACACACAGCAGCAACAGCTATGTTTAGTGCCAAATTAACATCAAGCTTGAAAGTAAAAGGGCAAGTTCCTTATCACTTGTGGGGATGCATAGATCAAAAGCAAGGGGGCCAGGTGGGGACAGGGGCAGACATTACTAAACTTATTGCTTTTTAAAAAAAACATAAAAACTAAAATCCCATGCTCAGCAGTGCATAGCCTCCCCTTTGCACGTATTTTCAATGCACAGAGAAAAAGAAAACACATTATTCATCAATATTGAAACTTCAATGGGCTAAGCTGAGAAGTATTGCATTCAAATTGACCTCTACGTACATGGAGTGTGACTCGACTCGCTCCAGGGTGACGAATTAACATTTTCATTTACATGTCTCGCGTACACAACACAGACACACACAGACACACACAGACACACACACACACACACACACACACACACACGCACACGCACACACACACACACACCGGTGAGTTTACATATCTCGCACACACAGGTACAGGTGAGATTTACAGTAGGTGCTCTCAGCACTATGATGCCTTTTACTCTAGAACAAGTAAAAGACTGATCAGACAAAACAACATACAAACAAGGCAAACTGACAAAACATACAAACATACAAACAAACGCAACAGCACAATCTCTGGCCACAGCTGTAAACTGACTCCTGACACGCTTCCTTGTTAGTTGTTGTTGTTGTTGTTGTTACTGTTGTTGTTTACAATATCTCTCACTACTGAACGAAATGTAAAGAGAATACAAGGAGGAGACTGTTTTAAATCCAGTAGGGCGTGGCCAGTACTGTCCCGTCTGAACGACCCTCAGAGCAGCGCAATAGGAGGATGATTTGGGGGGGAGGGGTTACAGGGAGACGTGGGCGGAGTTGTGTGAATTCTGGTCCAAGTGCAGGGAGACTCTGTCCACCAAACGGAGTGGGACGCGATGGCACAAAAAAAAACAAAAAAACATGGCATTTGGCCCGGAACTGATGGGACCTTAGAATCTTTTTTTATGGCGTTGTCACTAACCGTAGCCCATCACCTTACTCTTACCCTAACTTCAGTTTGACAAGTTTTCACATTGGCTGACGTTGGAGAGAGATAATTTGGGGGGGAAAGCTATTGTGTTTGTTCTGCTCCCTTAAGCCTTGTGTACACCAAGCGCGACCTACGCGACCCAGTTTCGCCATGAATTTGCTTTATTCGCTCTGGATGCGGCACTGACATTTGATTTAGTTAATCACATAACGGCTTGACAGCCTGGGACATTCAGCGATATGAATGTTCCAATTGTTTTTTGCCGAACCGCGTCATAGCTCATTACCATAAGATTAGCTTGACCTTAATTGTTAAAATGCACTCTGGTCGCTTCGCTCCTGGCGAATTCTCTCTGGTAGCTTTATTCGCCTTTCAGGTAGCGTAGGTCACCCTTGGTGCACACAAGGCATTATGCTTGACACAGGCCGAAAGGCTATCCCCATTTCTTCAACTCTCCTAGTGATTTATAAGAGTTAGGGTTAAGGTAAGGTTATAGGCTAGGGTATCAATTATTAGCGTTAGAATGCTTAACACGTCAAACAGGCTAACAAAGCCAACCACTATTTGATGGTATGGTATGGTATATAACCGGTACGTCAGATCATGTATGCCACATAACAAAGACCTTAGATTCTAAATTTCGATCCATCTGTCGGGGCAAAATTCCATGCTTTTTCGGGAGATCCAGCATAGGCCAGTAGGGCTAGGTGGGTATGAGCTATCCGGTCCGTTGACCTTTACCCCCGTCCCGCTCCCTGCGTCGCAGCTCCTCGCGGTAGCAGTAGGAGCAGTAGTTCTCCGTCTCGGGCCGACCGTAGAACGAACAGTTCTCGCGCTTACAGCGGCGCTGCTGGAAGCAGTACGCCGCGCATATGGAACCCGGCACGGAACTCGGCACGTAACCTGACACCGAGCTGCTGCGGCCCGTGGCGCCCACCATTCCGGGCACGAAGCCGCCAGTGCCGGTGATGGTGCCGGTGATGGTGCCGGTGCCGGTGCTACCACCACCGCTGCTGCTGCTGGATTTGGTTCTGCTGTCGTGGTGTCCGAGCCAGTGGCCGTGCGGGGCGGGATCCTCGTCGGCGAACTCCAGGCAGTCGCGGATGTCGTTGATGTGGAAGCCGTTGGTGTAGGTGTGGGACTTGTGCTCGCCGGGCATGGCTCCGTAGGACGACAGCAGCGACTCGTGGTGGTGGTGGTGGTGGGTGTTGTGCCCGTAGGCGTGCCCGTGCCCGCTCCCATAGCCCCCATGCCCCGTGATGAGGCTGGCGGTGCCGCCGGTGGTGGTGGTGCGCAGGCCCGGTAGTCGGGACGGGCTGTAGCTCTGCGAGGACAGCGAGCGGTTCTGCTGCGGGTAGGTGGCGCAGGTCTTGAGCGTGCCCATCTGAGGAGGGGTGGCGCGGGCCAACGGGGACAGCGCCTCGTCGCGGGCCACCTCCCGCAGGTGGATGACGCTGTGCCGCTGCACGGGCGGCGTGTGGCTGTAGTGGGCCGACACAGGGACCGGGACTGGACCCACCGATCCTATCGAGCCCACCGAACCGGGCCGCTTGGCACCGTGAGCCGGAGAGGAGAAGGGCACGGGAGACATGGAGGATGGCACGGGGGAGGCGGCCGAGGACGGGGCGGTGGCAGTGACGGTGTTGGGTATGGGGATGGGGGCGGTGGCGATGAGGGGCATGGGGCTCGCCCGGTCCGCTGCCTTTGAGGAGGAGGAGGCGGAGGAGGAGGCGGAGGAGGACAGCTGCGGGTGTTGGTGTTGGTGTTGGTGTTGGTGTTGGAAGTGGTTGAGGTTGTGGTTGTGGGGGTGTGCGGGGTGGATAACGGGGGAGCAGCGGGAGTCTGGGGGCGTGCTGTCCGACCGCTCCCTCTGCAACAGGAAGCTCTCCTGTTCGGGCCTCTTCATCAACGCCGCCGCCACAGAGGCGGACGTGATGGCGGCCGTCACAGCTGTCACCGAGGTGGCGATAGAGCCTGTTGTCGCGGCTCCTGCGCCTCCTGCTCCTCCTCCTCCTCCTCCGCTTCCTCCACCTCCTCCTCCTCCTGCTCCTCCGTTCCCATTGGTCAGCGTCTTGGCCTTGTCGGCCTCGGCCTTCCTCTTCTGCTCCTGCTCGCTGCTGAAGCGCTCCTGCGCGCTGCTCAGGTAGCAGCCGATCATCTCCTCGTGGAACTGGTGCCGGTGGCTGGTGAGCAGCAGGCCGGCGAAGATGAACTTGCGCTCGCCCTGCATGGCGGCGCGCAGGATGTTGAGGCTCAGCTTGACGTCCGTGCTGTACTTCCAGCTCTCGAGGTTGCCGCCGCTGCCACTGCTGCTGCTGCCGCCGCTGCCTCCCGAGCCGCCCTTGCTCCCCCCCCCTGCACTGACCCCCACTGACATCGTCGTCGTTGTTGTGCCCTGCTGCTGCTGCTGCTGCTGACCCAGACCCGGGCCAGAACCCGAACTAGGCCCGCCGGGACCGGGGGAGCTTCCCGATCCAGCCCGGTCCGTGGGCGAGGGGCTGGTGGTCTTCTCCGAGGACGACGTGCTGGCGGACACTTGGCCCGATTGACCCGACTGGCCCGACTGACCTGATTCTTCCTTGCTGCCCTTTCGAACCTTGGAGTCCTTCTTCTTGGCTTTGGCATCAGCCGAGACACTACCACCACCTCCTCCTGCTCCTCCACCACCTCCACCTCCACCTCCCGCTGCAGTGCCGTTCTCCGCTCCTCCTCCTCCTCCTCGGCCTCCAGATCCACCTGAGTTCGCCTTGCCGATCTTCCCATGCACCAGACCCCCCAGCCCGCCCATGTTCTTCTTGAGCTTGATGCCCAGCGTCTTGCTGAAGCTGCCCAGCTTGTTGGCCACCGAGTCGGCCCTGGTCCTGTCCTTGTCCTTGTCCTTGCGCTGCGGCTTGTCCTTGGTTTCCTTCGCGTCCTTGCCGCTGTTGTTGTTGGCTGTTGGCTTGCTGCCGTTGGCGTTGACGTTGGAGTTGCTGCACACGGACTCGCGGTCGGAGTCCATGGACTCGGCCAGGGACTGGACGTCCTCGCCCGCAGAGGCGGTGGGAGACTCGGGCTGAGCCAGCGGAGCCTGGAGAGGAAGAGAAGAGAAGAGAAGAAAAGAGAAGAGAAGAGAAGAGAAGAGAAGAGAAGAGAAGAGAAGAGAAGAGAAGAGAAGAGAAAAGAAGGGATGAAATGTTAAGTGAAGACAATAGAAGAGACAGTACAGGAAGAGAAGAGAAGAGAAGAGAAGAGAAGAGAAGAGAAGAGAAGAGAAGAGAAGAGAAGAGACAATACGAGAAGAGAAGAGAAGAGAAGAGAAGAGAAGAGAAGAGAAGAGAAGAGAAGAGAAGAGAAGAGAAGAAAGACTTTATTGATCCTGCAGGACATTCAGCACTTCACATCTGTTCAGATTTTGTACATACTGTATATACATACATGGGCTGCACTTAAGTGTTTCTGGGGTGTGCAGGCAGAGAGAAAAGCCAGGGGAAGGCTGGGAGTAGGGGTGGAGGGCACATAGGAGTAGGGGTGGAGGGCACATAGGAGTAGGGGTGGAGGGCACATAGGAGTAGGGGTGGAGGGCACATAGGAGTGGGGGTGGAGGGCACATAGGAGTAGGGGTGGAGGGCACATAGGAGTAGGGGTGGAGGGCACATAGGAGTAGGGGTGGAGGGCACATAGGAGTAGGGGTGGAGGGCACATAGGAGTAGGGTGGAGGGCACATAGGAGTAGGGGTGGAGGGCACATAGGAGTAGGGGTGGAGGGCACATAGGAGTAGGGGTGGAGGGCACATAGGAGTAGGGGTGGAGGGCACATAGGAGTTGGGGTGGAGGGCACATAGGAGTAGGGGTGGAGGGCACATAGGAGTAGGGGTGGAGGGCACATAGGAGTAGGGGTGGAGGGCACATAGGAGTAGGGGTGGAGGGCACATAGGTGAGGTATGAGGATTAGAGAAGAGTAGATTAGAACAGAGTGCAAAGAAACTCTCTACACTAATCCCAAAGTTAAATTAAGACAGAGAGAGTAGAGAGAGAGAGGTTCCATTGGCCCATTGTTTCCGGGTTCTATTATGCAATTATATTGCAAGGGGGAGGGGGGGGGGGATCCCCCTTTAGGCAAACCTAGGCACACCTAAGGACTGTTCTATTCAATGCTAGGAGTATTATGACACGCTCCTTTAGGCAGACCGGAACCTGGTCATGTTAGGTGCCCATAGCAACCTATTACACTGGCATATCTCTATATACTTAAAGAATCTCTGATTAAGATGTCCAACGTATATTATATAGGCACATATATCACTGATACATCACACGGTCCATCCCTTGTCGTGGGGTGGTGGCTTGAGTGCCTCCGTGACCCGGAGAGCTATACCAGCGGGTGCGCATGCACCTAGTAGGGACTCCCATGCTGGACAGGTCAAAGGGTAGAGGTGAGACGAATTGGACCACCTCGCCCAGAGGTTAAATGGGTTGGCGTAGGGCCAACAACCCTACCCGTCAAAAAAATATGTTACAGAAGCATCAATTACGACTCAAAAGCAACACGGCTTGGGAAAGGAAGGGCTTCCACAAAGGAGGTCAATGACGCAGAGCAGTGAAAGCCGAGAGGAAGCTGCAAGGCTGATCCCCCTTCTAACTCCCAGGAAGCACACCAACATCGCCACATGGAACGTCAGGACTATGTATGAAACAGGGAAGACAGCACAGGTCGCACAGGAGATGAGAAATTACAACATCTCTCTCCTGGGGCTATGTGAGACAAGGTGGCTACAGGCAGGACAGCTGCGACTAACATCAGGAGAGATGGTGTTATATTCTGGCCACACCGAAGATGGCCTACCGCATACAGAAGGGGTGGCCCTGATGCTGGCCCCACAGGCACAGCGTTCTCTCATTGGATGGGAACCAGTAAACCCATGAATGATCACCACCACATTTGCCACCAAGAAGAAGAACATCAACTTGAGCATCATCCAATGTTATGCCCCAACAAACGATTCTGAAGAGGAGAGGAAAGATGAGTTCTACGATCAACTACAATATGTGCTAGCCAGACAGAAAGCAAAGGATATCACCATTCTCATAGGCGACTTCAATGCCAAGATTGGAGCCGACAACACAGGCTATGAAGACATCATGGGAGCACATGGATTGGGGCAGATGAATGGAAACGGAGAGCGCTTAGCAGATCTGTGCTCACTCAACCAAATGGTAATAGAAGGCAGCATCTTCCCCCACAAAAGGATCCACAAAGCCACCTGGAGATCCCCAGACCACATCACAGAGAACCAAATAGACCATATCTGCATCTGTAGAAAGTTCCGAAGATCATGCCAAGATGTGCGGGTAAAAAGAGGTGCGGATGTAGCATCAGACCATCACCTCTTGATAATGATTGCAAAGCTACGACTGAAGAAGCACTCCACAACCACCAGTGGAAGAATGGGATACAACGTTGGACTTCTCAAGAATAAAGAAGTGCAGACAAAATTCCAGATCAACCTTACAAACAGATAACAGCAGCTACAGATGCTGGAAGAAGACATTGACACTGACATGGAGACAATTGGCAACACACAAAGAAGTTGTGGAAGGACACATGCGAAGAAGTACTGGGGAAAAAGGAGACAAAACACAAAGAATGGCTATCCATGGAAACACATCAGAAGTTGAAAGAAAGGAAGGAGAAGAAAGACCAATTGAACACGAGTACTACAAGACTGGTGAAAGCAAGGGCACATAAGAACTACACAAAAGCCAATAAAGAGGTGAAGAGAAGCATCAGAAAGGACAAATGAGATCATATAGACAATCTGGCCAAACAAGTGGAAATGGCAGCAGGTCAAGGCAACCTGAGAGACCTCTATATGATAACTAAAAAGTTAGCAGGGAAATTCCAACAGACTGACAAGCCAGTGAAGGACAAGGATGGAAAACCACTCACAACAAATGAAGATCAGCGAAGACATTGGGCAGAACACTTCGGCGAGATACTGAACCAACCTATCCCAGCAGAGACACCAGATATTCCACCAGCGGAGGCATTACTACCAATTAGCTCATGTAAGCCCAGCAAAGCAGAGATCATGAAAAGGATAGGAAAGCTGCAGGACCAGATGGAATACCAGCAGAAGCTATCAAAGCTGACATTAAGACTGCTGTCAATATGTTGCACAGCCGTTTTTCAAAGATCTGGGAGGAAGAGACAATCCCAGAAGACTGGAGAGAGGGAACCCTCATCAAAATCCCAAAAAAGGGTGATCTCACCAAATGCAACTACAGAGGAATAACCCTGCTTTCAGTCCCAGGAAAATTCTCAACCGCATACTACTGAACAGGATGATCAAAGCTGTGGACCTTTTCCTGAGAGACCAGCAAGCCGAATTCCGTATCAACAGATCCTGCACAGACCAGATCTGCACTCTCCGCATCATTGTGGAACAATCTATTGAATGAAACTCTTCCCCATATGTAAATTTCGTAGACTATGGAAAAGTCTTCGACAGTGTGGACAGGGAGACACTGTGGAAACTACTGCGGCACTACGGGATTCCAGAGAAAATCATCAGCCTGATTCAGAAAACCTACCAAGGAATGACATGCAAGGTGCTACATGCAGGCCAAGTGTCTGACAGTTTTGAGGTCAGGACCGGAGTTCGGCAAGGATGCCTCCTATCACCCCCTCATGTTCCTATTAGTTATTGACTGGATCATGAAGACCACAACATCAGGAAAGAAAAACGGTATTCAGTGGATAGTGTGGACGCAACTGGATGACTTGGACTTCGCAGACGACCTGGCTCTCCTCTCGCACAACCATAGGCAGATGCAGGAAAAGATCACCGAATTGGCCGAGACATCTCTAGGCGTAGGGCTAAGGATAAACAGGAAGAAGACCAACATAATGAGGTTTAATAACTTGACCAACAATCCAATAGTAATAGAAGAGGAAATTATCCAGGAAGTAGACTCCTTCACCTACTTGGGCAGCATCGTGGATAAACAGGGTGGCACCGACAAAGATGTAACAGCAAGAATTGGAAAAGCAAGAGCAGCCTTCATCATCCTGAAGAGCATCTGGTCCTCCAAGGAGATATCTATGACAACCAAAGTCCGGATATTCAGTTCAAACATAAAATCCGTCCTTCTCTACGGCTCTGAAACGTGGAGGATGACAAAGAAGACCGTACAAAGGTTACAAACGTTTATTAACAGTTGTCTGAAGAGGATTTTCAGGATTTGGTGGCCAAACAAAATCAGCAACGAGGAACTCTGGAGGAAAGGGAATCAGGAGCCAGTGGAGAAACAAATACTAAGGAGAAAGTGGGGTTGGGTTGGGCACACCCTTAGGAAACCAGCAACTACCATCACACGGCAAGCCTTGACGTGGAACCCACAGGGAAAGAGGAAGAGGGGACGGCCTAAAAACACCTGGAGGCGGGACTCTGAGGCGGAGCTGAAGAGGTTGGGAACCAGCTGGGGAGAGGCGGAAAGGACAGCCCAAAACCGTGCTGCATGGAGAGGAGTCATTGATGGCCTATGCTCCATTGGGAGCGATGGGCCTAAGTAAGTAAGTAAGTACATATATCACTGATACATACATACACATACATAAAGGATTTGTGAGGAAGGTAAGAAGGGAGAGTGAGAGAAAATACATGCTGACATCACAGATTGAGGGGATATATCTTTCCAGACTTTTCGTTTCTCCGCACTGTTGCGCTAAGACAGCTTAAGCAGTCAGTGGTCGTTTATTTTTAGCTACTGTCATCCCCGCTCTTTCCACAGAATAACAATGAAGTGGGAGACACACACACACACACACACACACACACACACACACACACACACACACACACACACACACACACACACACACACACACACACACACACACACACACACAGACAGACTGCCATTAGTGGTCTGGAGGAGACTAGCATCATGTTACCGCTACTGGAGGAGATGCAGCTCAGGACTCATAAGTCAAGGGAGGGAAGTCAAGACAATAAAGTAGGAAAGCTTAGGCCTAGATATACAATGGTACCTTAATGACGGAATGATTGAATGTGTGTGTGTGTGTGTGTGTGTGTGTGTGTGTGTGTGTGTGTGTGTGTGTGTGTGTGTGTGTGTGTGTGTGTGTGTGTGTGTGTGTGTGTGTGTGTGTGTGTGTGTGTGTGTGTATGTGTGTGTACTTGTTATACCACTATTGTGAGGACCAAAACCTGACATTTCACCTTTGCTGTGAGGACATTTGTGGTTGTGAGGACACGGCCATTAAATATGGTGTATGGTGAAAAAAACAAAAGTGCAAACTAAGATAGTAATACAAGTGTGTGTGTTGTGTGTGTGTGTGTGTGTGTGTGTGTGTGTGTGTGTGTGTGTGTGTGTGTGTGTGTGTGTGTGTGTGTGTGTGTGTGTACATGTGTGTGTGCGTGTAGAAGAAGAGATGTCGTTACCCTTGTTTCGGAGGGAATTCGGATCCACGTTACATTCATGTAGCTGTGCAGCAAGTTCAGCTTAGCCTCCAGGGACAGGATGAGACTGCAGATGGATGGAAAGGGAGGTTAGAAAGATGTCCCTTAGTACTCCCTTACTCTACCCCATACTGTACCCCATACTGTAGGTGCTGTTTACACATATCTGGATATTTATATATATATTTTATTATCCCGTTTACGTGTAAATGCAATATGTAAATAAAAATAAAAACTCAAGTTTTTTAAGGGTACACTGTGACCACCACTCCCCAATTCCCCCCACCCCCCAATGACCTGTGTGCATGTGTGTGCACCATACCACACCACACCCATGCTGCTGCCTACTCGTAGGTGTGTGTGTGTGTGTGTGTGTGTGTGTGTGTGTGTGTGTGTGTGTGTGTGTGTGTGTGTGTGTGTGTGTGTGTGTGTGTGTGTGTGTGTGTGTGTGCAGGCCCATGTCATTACTGAGATGCCAGAGCAGATGTTTGCTAAGAGTCTCCACTGTCCTGCATCCCATCCCCTGCTCCACAGGACAACACCAGCACAGATGTCAGATCTGCTGCCCAGGGCTGGACTAGGGGAGAAATTAGCCTGGGAACTCCCATACTGCCTTTAGTTATACATAATCTCACTTGTGATTAGGCCTGGTATTAACCAGGCAAGGGAGAAATAGGGCACTTTTGGTTTAAAGCCCCCCCTCATAAATAGCAACGCAGAACTGCCTCACCAGTGGGCCACACTCTCTCGTAGGCCCCTATTTAAAAAACATTTAAAAAAAAAAAAAGCATTTTTGAAAAAAGGGGCCCACGATGGTGCAGGGCCTACGATGATGTGGGGCCCACAATGGTGCGGGGCCCACCGGTAAATGCCCGCTATGCCAGATGGTCAGTCCAGCCCTGCTGCATCCACTGCTCCAGGGGCTCCAATACCAGCACAGCTGTCTGATTGGCTGCTGCCCATTTTCGTCTCTGTGGCAGCCCTTTACCTGATTGGCTAGTCTTCCCCTGCCCTGCAGTGGCATCCATCCTGTAATATATCAATGGATGTGTGTGTGTGTGTGTGTGATGAGGCACCGCATTTTGTAGTTTTTTCTTCGGACCGTCTTTGCTACAAAAGCAATACAATGCGATTTCGCGAGCCTCCAATACCCATGAAGCACCTGTGTCACGTGTCACCTGTGTCTCACGCAAGCCAGGAATCTGATAGCGCTAGTCTTGCGAAGAGGAGTGACATGCTATGGTGACAGCGAGCTACCGGCACATTAGCGTGCGTTTGGAAATCACTGGAAACCTTCATGTGAAAATAAAGTAGCGAAGTTCATCTCAACTGACCTGTTTTGCGATCTGTCATTAGTACAATACTTAGTAGTAGTGGACATTAAAATGACCAAAGCGAGGGGAAAACACGTTAGCGTAAGCAATGGGTGTTAAATACTGGAAGAATCGCTCACAAGATGATACAAGCATGGAACTTGGCACAAGTGTTCATTAGGACATGCTTATCAATATCAGGGGTGGAGGCACTCAGAATTCCATGTTGCCTAGCAACGGTTGTCAATTGCCTAGCAACCAGTATCAATTATGCCATTTCTGATTGATTTTGTTGTATGAAGGCATCTGTGCCCTGAGACATTGTCCTAAAATCACTGTAGCAATACTCCAAGAAGTTATATGGCAAATATATACCATAATGACCCCTTATGATGAAATTTTATCCACCCAAAACCATTGTTATTATGCGAATAATTCCATGTTAAATGATAATGTCTTTTTAAAATCATGTCAAGTGAAACAGGCTTTACAAATGTCTCTAGGCCTATCTTTATATACATGTACCAAATACTGCCAACTGACCAGGCAAAATCAATTAGAAACTGCATAATTGATGCTGGTTGCTAAGGGAAATGCTTTACCTAGCAACCGTTGCTATGCAACATGGAATTTTGAGTGCCTCCACCCCTGATATTGATAAGCATGTCCTAATGAACACCTGTGCCAATTTTCATGCTTGTATCACCTTGTGAGCGATTTTTTCACCCATTGCTTAGACTACGTCAGTCTGTCCTTGTGAAAGTCTGGAGACTAATTAGCGCAGTGATAAGACAAGGACACATGCGGCATTAATAATGTTCGGTTTAAATTATTTTCTGATCTGCCTGTATGTCTTCATACCTTAATATTCCTCCATGTTTATTGTGCTGTTGTTCCCGACTGTCAAACCGGGCTTGAAAACGCGCAGTAAGCCTAGTAGCCTTCCAGACTGCACAAAAGCATATCCCATTGCATGTCCCTTCGCAGGTGCCCGTCTCGCCTTGCGTCCGTTTGTATTTTAAACAACTCACTATTAAACGGAATTAAAGGAAGTCGTAGCCCCTTCTGTAGTTACCACATCTGTGTGTGCTTTCTAGTGGATACTTTTATAAGCAAATATTCCAGAAGAGGTGTTATTCCACATCCATGACCGAGGACAGGCGAACTTGGCAATGACTTTGCGCTATCTACTTTGCGCATCAATCCCTTCCACAACACTGTGCTTGGTGTTTCTGCATGGTAAATATACTATAGGCTATGCCATTCCTCAGATCAGTAAACCTGTTCTTTCCATAGCAAGCATGCATGGACCAGTTAATAGGCCTACCAATTCTAATTATTAGGCCCTATAGCATATTATATTATATTAGGCCTATATTATATTATGCCTATATTATATTATATTATATTATATTATATTATATTATATTATATTATATTATATTATATTATATTATATTATATTATATTATCCTACATTACATTATTAGGGCCTACAGCCTATTAGGCCTATATAATGCATTGAAGCTGCTATGATGGTTAAGAAAATTATGGCTAGTGAAAAGGCCCAATGGCTAGTGAGTCAGGAAAACCACTAGCCAAAATGGCTGGTAAGCGAAAAAGTTAGTGTCAAGCAGGGACGTGCACAGGAATCTCAAAGGGCAGTTGCTCTAACCTGAAGAAAGGGCAACCCCCCCAAAAAAACAAAAAAAAACAAACCCATCAACAATGAGCGGCCTTCAGAATTTTTAGGAAACTGCACCATGGGTATTATTATTTTTAGTAGTAGTAGTAGAAGTAGTATATTATTGTCATAATGATTAATATTTTTTATTGTATAGTATCCTGAATATGCATACCATATGATATAACATGCTAGTTTTTAAACATGTAGGCCTACCTATTAATCATATCAGAGATGATCAGCCTTATGCCCACCTGCCCTAAATGTCTCCTGATCCACATTTCCTCATGTGTGGTATGTGGCTGCCCCTAAATTAAATGAAATTATGAGAAAAAGCCTTGATAGTTTTTAAACCTGTATCAGTCACAGAGATTATCAGTCTTATGCCTACCTGCCCTATGTGCAGAGGTCTGTGGCTCTGAGTCATCCTCATCTTAAATGAAATGAAATGATGAGTAAATTAATAGGCTAAACATGAGGATGCTTAATCAATTAACCCACTGTCATCTTTATAATCCTTGTAGCAGCCAAAGTAGACTTTAAGTTATAATAAATAGAAATAGTTAAAAATTGTCAAAAAGATCATTTAATTTGAATTTGAAATTTAATTAATAGGCATATTCCATGATTAAAATGATGAATATTATATAGGAAAGCTAAAACAATAAGAATTCAAAGGTTTAGGTCATTTGTTGGGTCTTTTGTAGCCTATATTAAAAATGTGTACTGTCGCTTTAAGAATGGACGAGCCGGCTTTCATTTCAGATCGCAAAGAACCGTGGCGTGGGAGCACCAGTTCTTATATGTTGCTCTGAAGCTCCGAGCTTCTCGCAGACTTTATAACCTTTTATTTTCATTACAGATATTTTAGTTAGTTCATGCACATTTTGTAGGCCTATTTCTTGAGAAGAACAGTAAACGTCAGTTATCACGTGGAGTGGATTTATTTCAATTAGGCCTACATGGACATTGACAGTGGAAACAGTAGCCTATCTTTGGGTCGGAGAATAGGCTATATCAGCGTAAGAAAACGCACTTTCCTAGCGGTCTCACCAAGATCAAACCTCTACAATCATGAAAAAGATTCTCTGCCTCACCTGCACCTGTTCATTTTTTTCGCAGCCAACTCTGCAGAGATGTGCTTCCTTTAGCTAGCCTACCCCCTTAAGTTCTCTTGCTTGATAAAACGACATGTCATCTGCATGTTTCTTAGTTGGGTTAGCCTTCCACAAAACAACCTGAGCCATGTAAAACGTTGACTGCAAGCAAACTAGCTGGCTGTCGTATTCCCCCAATATCTGAACGTGGCACACCCCGGCTGTCAGATTATTTAGGATCAAACGTCCTAAACTCGAGATCGGCTTTAAGAGACATTAATTGTGATCATGTAGGCCTAGTTTAATACTGTGTAGTCTGCTGTGTTTCCAGCTCACCTCAGGCCGTCAGGGCAGTCGCTCTACTCCCACGACATCTTCGACATATTTTGCGTCTCTGCCCTGGCGACTCGCATGCATGCTTGTTCCCCCCTCCCTCCCATGTAGAGCTGCGCGTGCCCCCCGCATCGCGCATATGATGCCCCTCCCTTTGCCTATCTCTCGAGGTGCAGGTGAATCTGAATTTGAAAACTTAATTTAGGAAGCTTCAATCAAAAATACGAATTGCAAAGCAAATCAGTTGAAACATGAAATCTTAGCCTATTTTTCCGAGGCATATCTACAGCTGACTGTCGGGTTTTTTTGCTACCTAACGTGGCGCTGGCTGGCTGTCAGTATGATAACTAAAGTTCTAAACTCAACATTGTATTAGAGAGGTTGATTGTGAGCATATTTTGTACCCTAATATGTAGACTGTGTGTAGGGCTCTAGCCGACACCCAGGCATCTTCAAAATCTTTTGTGTGTCTTATAGGCGCTCAAGAGCCTGTCGCGTGCCTTCTCCCTCCCCACCGGAGTTGTTGCGTAGCCTACCTACCTCACATCGCTCGTGCCCATTCTCGACGGGTCTGATGAATTTGTATGACTGACTTAAGTCTTTATTGTACAAAACTTCAATCAAAATTATGAATTATAAAGAAATCAAATGATATTGAAATATGAAATTATAATTGCCATATTATTTTCCCCTCTCTTGAAAGGGCAATATCAGCCAATGTGGGCAAAAGGGCCG
The DNA here is from genome assembly GCF_034702125.1 of Engraulis encrasicolus. NCBI lineage: Eukaryota > Metazoa > Chordata > Actinopteri > Clupeiformes > Engraulidae > Engraulis > Engraulis encrasicolus. Next base: position 55,665,309 of record NC_085860.1, on the reverse strand, counting down.
TTGCTCGGGCACCGTGGGCAACTATGCTCTGCACGTGCCTGGTGTCAAGCACTGGTGTGCGTGTGTGTGTGGCTGTGTGTGTGTGTGTGTGTGTGTGTGTGCTGTATGTGTGCATGAACCACCTTGAGATTGTGTCTGTTTGCACATGTGTGTGTGTCTGTATGAGTAACTTATGTGTGTGAGTGATGTAGGAAATGTAAACACACGCACGCACACAGGCACACACACACGCGCGCACACACACACACACACACACACACACACACACACACACACAGTGTGTGTGCGCTGGGCTCTCACTTGGCCATCTTGGCGTTGTCGTTGTCGTCTCGGGTCCACTCCCAGTCTCGGCCCGGATCCACAGCGAAGTGGAGGGCCAGGAGCTTGTGCTCCGAGTCGGTCAGAGGGATGACAGCTACAGTCACGAGAGACAGAGAGAGAGAGAGGGAGAGAGAGAGAGAGAGAGAGAGAGAGAGAGAGTTCATTAAGTCATTATTAGGTAACTTTGGTTCATCAGGTCAAACCAAAATGTTCACAGACGATATAACATCAACATCACGCTGCAGAAGCAAAGTAGCTGAAGTTGTCAGGTATAAATTTATACAATTTTCTGGCCTTGGAAAATAAAACTTTTCACAAAAGGACACTCACATTTCAGTACAGTACAGTATTCCTTTACATTACACTTTGTTGATGCTTTTATCCAAAGTGACTTACAGTTATTTACCGTGTACATGTATGTTGGAGCAATGTGGGGTTAGGTGCCGTGTCCAAGGGCATTTCAGCCATGGATACAGTAAAGGTGTAGGGAGGACTGGGAAAGGGTGGGCTAGACCTCACAACCCTCTGATCTTAAGTCCACCTCCCTAACCACTAAGCCACAGTTGAGAATTACTGTACAATGTCATTCCCATCATCATTATGTCATATTTTAGCACATAATCCATCCAGCCCTGATTTAGCACAACACACCCCATAGCCAGGAAGCAGCCAGCGTCGTAAATGAACTCATAGTATTGCATCTTACTGTACATTTCTTACTGATGCTTGCTGACACCATTAGAAAAACCTACACTTCGTCACAGGATTTACAGCAAAGTAGACTGTTCTTCCCTGGTTTTCCAAACGCAGGCAA
>NC_085860.1:55636674-55641674 GCF_034702125.1 Engraulis encrasicolus | reverse complement strand
GGTTCAGTTAATATGCCGGCTGGGACTGGGGTGTGTGTGAATGTGCGTGTGTGTGTGTGTGGGCCCACAACATTTTATGTTTGAAGGTGAATGTTAAGTTTAAGGTTTAAGTGACTGAGTTAACAGAGCTCTCGGTTCACTGTAGGCTAGTCAACCATTATAGGGGTTGATTAGTGTCAACATTCTAACAAATTTAAAGGTGACTTAATTTGATTTGTAACAGAACTGGTAAGGATTATTTGAGTTTAAAGGTATTCAAGGAATACATCTTTTGGGTTTATTATTATTTTGTATTATTATTAACTATAACTGTTGTTTGCTTTCAATTTAAGTAGGCCTACTATTTTCAAATTCACTATAAACCACTATAAATATAATACTGACTTGTGTGTTTAATGGTATATTTACTGAGGTGTAAGTGTTCATGTCTAGAAGCTTTATACAAGGGTACTTGGTAAAGGTAAATAGCGGTAGCTATTTAATAGACACCTTAACTAAGGGAGGTAACAAACCTTACATATTTATCCAGGCTATCACAGGAACCTGGGGTTCGTCCTTTTAGCACTTGTTAACGGCTAGGGGGCGCTACATGAATTCTACAACTCTGTTGACGTGTAAACGGGACGCCTAAACCAGTGTGTTTTCGAGAAAGATCCATATACTGTACGTGCACACAGCTTCTCAGTTGAACCCCACCCACAGTATGGTGCAGTATAAGGCTTTATGGCAGGTCACAGTACACCAGCATGCTGTAATCAAGCACATCTATATGTAGTGCAGCAGCAGCAACCATCGCACAAACACACGCACGCACGCACGCAGGCACACACACACGCACGCACGCAGGCACACGCACGCACACACACACACACACACACACACACACACACACACACACACACACACACACACACACACACACACACACACACACACACACACACACACACACACACACACAGATACACACTCATACACACACACACACACACATACACACACATACACACACACACACACACACACACACACACACACACACACACACACACACACACACACACAAACACACACACACACACACACACACACACACACACACACACACACACACACACACACACACACACACACACTCACTCACACAATCCACAATGCAACACAATGCAAAGCACTACAATGCAAAGCACCACAGAACAGCACAACACAACACAACACAACACAACACAACACAACACAACACAACACAACACAACACAACACAACACAACACAATGCAACACAATGCAAAGCACTACAATGCAAAGCACCACAGAACAACACAACACAACACAACACAACACAACACAACACAACACAACACAACACAACACAACACAACACAACACAACACAACACAACACAACACAACACAACACTAAAGAACACAACACAACACAATGCAAAGCAGTACAATGCAATGCACCACAGAACAACACAACACAACACAACACAACACAACACAACACAACACAACACAACACAACACAATGCAACACAATGCAACGCAACACAGCACAACGCAACGCAGCACAAAACAACGCAACAGAACACAGCACAACGCAACGCAACGCAATGCAACGCAACGCAACGCACTACAATGCAAAGCACCACAGAACAGCACAACACAACACAACACAACACAACACAACACAACACAACACAATGCAACACAATGCAAAGCACTACGATACGATACGATACGATACGATACGATGATACTTCATTGTCAGTTCGCACCGAAACTCAGTCTGCATCCCTGAGCAACACTCGCCAAGACGAAACAGAATACAGAAAACAGAAAAGCAATGCAAACAATGCAAAGCACCACAACACAACACAACACAACACAGCACTGAAACAGAGCAGCACAGCTATAGCCAGGGCAGCATAGACCAGATACAGAATACTGTATGCAGTAGCACAGCGTGAGTGGGACTCTTTCCCAGACTGTTCTCTACTCTACTGATATCCGTCATGTGAATTCTGCCTGATTTCATCTTTGTGAATGGGAGTGGAGTGGAGTGGAGTGGAGTGGAGAGGCTGCAGAGCGGGGCGGCTGGCTGGCCTACTCCCCCCCACCCCCTCACTGACTGACTGACTGCTCTCTCTCTCCCCAGTGCAAAGAGTTCCTTTGTCTGCAGCAATATAGAGTATAGTGTTGTGACGAATCGATTCTTTTGAACGGCTCCTCCTAGACATGACCGATGAGAACCGAATCACAGCTGGGGGAGCCACCAACTTTTTTTGGTTTATTTTTCATTCCTTTTAAGCATGTGATATTTATGTGAGTACTTTCATTTGGGAAAAAAAACACAAGTGTCTGCCTTAGACAGTGGCAGAGGACTCTAAGGTCAACATGACCGACAGGGGTAGGAGTCAAAATGCTATCTTCTCAACACTGAATAAATAATTAACAATCATTCAAAAGAGCCAATTTTTGAATGATTCTTTGAAAGGCATGAGCCACTATGATCCGGATTCTGTCAAAGAGCCAGAGATCCCATCTCTATCTCTGAGTCAGGCACGCTCTCTACTCCCCCTTCTGTCAGACATTTGTAAGCGCACCAGCCGAACTCCTTGTGCCCGGGTTTGTTTCATTCAAGGGAGGGAGCACCGCGTTCACTTTTCCTTTGTTGGTTTATTATCTACACTGACAGTCCGTCTGTTTGATATTTCTGTCTGCAAAATAAAGTGATTAATTGTTATGGTGGTAGTCAGGTCATTGATTACCTCACAATAAAACAGAGGTCGTGGTAGTGGGAGGGTGGTGGTGGTAATTGTCATTTACTGCAAATATTTTTGGGCTTTTTGGGCCTTGATTATGACAGGACAGTATGAAAGGAGACAGGCAATGAGCAGAGAGAGACGGTAGGGTAGGGAAATGGCTCAGTCTGGAATCAAAGCCTGAAAAAAAGCCTGCTAGGTGGGTGATTGGTGTCGCATGCTTTGTTTTTCAGTTTTCGCGTGACTTTGCTAGTTCTGCACCCAACATTTTTTTGTGGGGGGTGTGACTGTTTTTTCTTTGTTCCACCCAGGCTGGAATTGAACCTGGGTCCCCATTGGTATACAAGTCCATATGTGGGGAGTTTAGAGCGCCCCCTGTTTGTTAGTTCCTGTTTGTTACCCACCCACCCCCTAGAGGTTATGTTCCAATTGACACGCCCATCCCTCGCCTGCCTGAAGAGGGTAGGTGTTCGGTGAATTTTCTGCGACCTTTTTGTAAAATGGCCGATATGCTGTATGCCCAGTAGTCTCCCCCAGTCCTCCGCACTCCTCTTCTCATGGCTCGTTCTTTTGAAACTCGATTGTCGGAAAGTCCCGCTTCTGCCTCGGGAAAGTGCAAAAGAATGGGTACTCAAATCGGGGTTCCGAAACAGAAACTCGGAGCGCTTCTGTGTACTCCGAGTTCGTTTAGCATCAGTGTTTTCAGACGTTTGTATTGTCCCCAGCTGTTTCAATAGAACGCATTTACTACGGTTGTCGGGAGAACAACCTCTGATCTACTGACGGCCGAGTTTCAAAAGAATGAGCCATCATACCGTATGCCAGTGGTTCTCGACCTTCTTTGAACAAACGCCCCCTGCACCTCATCCAAAGCCTCCCAACGCCCCCTTGACTTCATCAGAAGCCTGCCAACGGCCCCCTTAGTATTGAAAAATGAAATGGACTAATGGCCTCCAATGACAACTAAGCGCAGCACCCTCTCAACTGTATCCTTCTCAATGCCCCCCTAGGGCTCCCCCAACACCCCCTGGGGGGCTGTACCACCCCCGTTGAGAAACACTACTGTATGCCCAACTCAGCAGCACGATGGCTCCTCCCGTCCCACACATGGAAATAGTCAACATAGGATGCGTTCCAATATGCGACCTTGCTTCCTCCACTTGTGCTTGTGGCTTCGTACCAGGAAGTAATATGTCATGATGACATCACTGATACCAGCATTATATTTCAATATCTTGCAAAAGGTCAATTGTTAAGTCTTTTTCTCATTTGCAATTGGGATGGTGAATGAAAAACAGTCCCACAAAAATTGTTGTGGCGAGGCTGACAGCTGGGAAACTTTATCGTTTTGTCCACGGAGGAGGGGCCAGGAGGCGGGGCAAGGCCACAAGCACAAGTGGAGGACGCAAGGTCGCATATTGGAACGCACCCATAGACAAATAGTCAACATAGACATGCGAGAGCCCAATTTGCCGTCACATTTTTTTGTTTGTTTGTTTTTTTCTTGTTTTCTATTTTTATTTTCTGCAAGCTCCCGCTTCTTTCCGGCATGTTTCCCATTTGGCCTCCCTGACGCGCCTCCCTGCAGGCCTCCTCAAGGAACCACATGATGACTCTACTGGTGGCGGTGGCCGCAAGTGTGTGTGTGTGTGTGTGTGTGTGTGTGTGTGTGTGTGTGTGTGTGTGTGTGTGTGTGTGTGTGTGTGTGTGTGTGTGCATTTGTTCCAGTGTGTGTGTGTGTGTGTGTGTGTGTGTGTGTGTGTGTGTGTGTGTGTGCATTTGTTCCAGTGTGTGTGTGTGTGTGTGTGTGTGCATTTGTTCCAGTGTGTGTGTGTGTGTGTGTGTGTGTGTGTGTGTGTGTGTGTGTGTGTGTGTGTGTGTGTGTGTGTGTGTGTGTGTGTGTGTGTGTGTGTATGAGTGTGTGTGCATTTGTTCCAGTGTGTGTGTGTGTGTGTGTGTATGTGTGTGTGTGGGTGTGTGTGTGTGTGTGCATTTGTTCCAGTGTGTGTGTGTGTGTGTGTGTGTGTGTGTGTGTGTGTGTGTGTGTGTGTGTGTGTGTGTGTGTGTGTGTGTGTGCATTTGTTCCAGTGTGTGTGTGTGTGTGTGTGTGTGTGTGTGTGTGTGTGTGTGTGTGTGTGTGTGTGTGTGTGTGTGTGTGTGTGTGTGTGTGTGCATTTGTTCCAGTGTGTGTGTGTGTGTGTGTGTGTGTGTGTGTGTGTGTGTGTGTGTGTGTG
>NC_085860.1:55611674-55619174 GCF_034702125.1 Engraulis encrasicolus | reverse complement strand
TACTTTCTAGTATGGCCCAAGTACAGTCATTTTGCAGCTAAAAATGGCTATTTCTGGAAATTCAAAATGGCGGACCATGGAGAAGATCCCCCTTTTCACATATGAAAAGTGCAATTTTTCCAGTCATAATGAATATTTACATACATTAATATACACAAGAAAAACACAACAATTTTTACTCTTTATAGGCTTCAAACCTATAATAAGACGTAATAAACTAATCTTGAATCTTGAATCTTGAATCTTGAATCTGAATATTTGTTGGTGATAAGTATTCATGAAAAAGGTACCATTAGTGAATGGGTAGCATGAATTTTGGATTTAAACAACTGAAAATCTCACACAGTATCCCTTTAAGGGACAAAAATGCATAAGAGATGAGGGGTGGGGTGTTGCGAAAACATGCTAAGGTCCAAATAGGGGTCCACACAGTACAAATTTGAAACCATTACAGTAGGCCTTCATCTCAGTACAGTGAGTCAAATAAGTATTTGATCCCTAGCTGATTGTGTTGGTTTGCCCACTAACAAACACACGATCAGTCATTAAATGTAATGATAATATGTATTCTAATATGGAGAGACAGAATATCAAAAAGAAAATCAGCAAGGGCTCAGATACTTATTGGACTCACAGTATATGTGCAGTGTCCAGTTCAGCAGTCTTATCTGGGGTAGAGTGTTCTTTTTTAAGATGTGACAGGTCACTCTGTGCTCCAGCCATCTGTCCCTGCCTGTCATCTCCCATTAACTCAGCAGAGCGCCACTGTCCCTGCTCTGACTGAATTATTTACCTGATCTGAGGAAGAAGAGGGGGAAACACCTTGACAGGAACACACTCGTCTTCAACACACTCAGTTGAGAGCAGTCAGGGAAGCCAACAGAGGGGTAGAAAGGGGACCTTTCTCACGGGCCCAGGGACAGAGGGGGCAAACATCGGGTTCTCATTACATTGTATGTAGGCCTACTGCAGTGGTTCTTAACCTTTTTCCTTAAAGCACCCCCTTACCTGTGCCCAAGACAAGCTGCGCACCCCCAACCCAAACTTCTACACATGTATATGCACTGAAAAAGGATTGAAGTGATTAATTACAATGATTTTTGCTTGAGACACTAATCAATATCTTAATGCCTTTACATGGGAACCAAAACATGTACTAATTTGGTTTTGATTTAGCCAAATTATAATGTTCGCAAGCCAAGTTTTGGTCACAACCTCAACGCAAACACAATTCCGTGCACCCCCTGAAATCTCTGGGAGTGCCCGCACCCCAGATGAAGAACCTACTGGATGGAGGGCCCTTTAGGTGACTTTGGTGGGCCCAGCCAAAGCTGTCAGCACCCCTGAGAGCAGTCATCCACCAAGTAAGACTAGGACCGCTATGCTGAACTCCTCAAATTTAGTGATAAATTACAGTTTTTGTTTGTTAGTTTGTTTTTAAGTTTAATATTTATTATTACAGTATAATTACATTAATTGTAGAAATGTGACTGTTCCTGGTTGCCAAGCAAACACAAAAAAGTGAAGCCCTAGTGACCTTTGTGTACCCATAATGCAGTAGGCATGCATGGCAGAGTGTACTGAAGCACTGCAATGTGTCAACTTACTAGCCAACACTATACAGTATATAGGCAATAATATACAGCATAGGCAATACTATACAGTATACGTGTACTTACACCATACCATAGCAACACCATGTGAACCCCACCTTTAACAGAGCAGGAGGCAGCCATGCCCTAATGGCTAAAGAGATGGGATTAAGATCAGAGGGTTGTAGGTTCGAATCCCACCCTTCCACTCGTTACCACACCCCATGGCTGAGGTAACCATAGAGCGGTAACCAATACCCAATCCCAATCAATACGGTAACCAATACCCAATCCCAATCACTACGGTAACCAATACCCAATCCCAATCACTACGGTAACCAATACCCAATCCCAATCCCAATCAATACGGTAACCAATACCCAATCCCAATCACTACGGTAACCAATACCCAATCCCAATCACTACGGTAACCAATACCCAATACCCAATCCCAATCAATACGGTAACCAATACCCAATCCCAATCACTACGGTAACCAATACCCAATCCCAATCACTACGGTAACCAATACCCAATTCCAATCACTGTAAATCGCTTTGGATACAGGTGTCAGCTAACTGCAATGTCATGTAAAACGTACAATGTAAAGCGCACCATAACCACACTTGGTAACACTTTATAAACCATAGCGTAGCAACACCATGAAACCCGTCCTGTACGTACCTTGCTCTCGCTGCTGGTCTCTCTGCTCCATGGACACGAGGGCGGAGAAGTGTGCCTGGTCGTAGGCCAGCACCAGCGGGGAGCAGTGGCAGCGGTTAGGGGGCACCTCCAGGGGCAGGTACAGGCCTCCGAACGGGATGGGGGCGAACGCTGCAGTACAGTCAACAGAGATACATACATCATTATTACAGAATATAACAGAGGTGGGACCAAGTCACTAATGTCCCAAGTAAGTCTCAAGTAAGTCTCAAGTCTTTCCACTCAAGTCCGAGTCAAGTCACAAGTCAAGACACATCTGACCAAGTCAAGTCCAAGTCCAAGTCCATGCACTTTACCCTTAATGCACTTTATTATTTATTATACATACAGAGAAACATCATTATAGCGTCGGGTCAGACATAGTGTAGGCACAGCCCTACGAAACGGGATGGGGGCATACGCCGCAACCCAGTGACTAGAGATACATCACTGAGCGTGGTTACATGCACATTAATAATTCGACTAAGCATTACTCCGATTATGAATAGAACGTGGAATACTCCGATCTGGTCCGGTCTACATGCTAAATGAACGTCATCGAATCGGATGATTTGATTCTGCCCCAAGATTTGTCCTCCAGTTGGACAGTGTAGCACACATCTGTTTTCAACCAAACCTTTTTTTTTTTTAATTTTGTCTTTGAAAATAACGTTGTAGCTAGAGGTCAAATTGCTGTCATTTTGCCACTCTATCGCGTCACTAAAAGAAAACAACCGTTGTTTCGGAAAACACGTAGGCCAAGCTATCTGAATACGTCATTTCATCCATTCTCAAACACACTTTCTTCCCTACTTCATACGCCTAAAAACTATTCAAATTACACGCGTCTAGGCTTAGGCTACCTAAAACTACCAAACCGAAGCACAACCAAAAGTCTCTGCTATGTTACTGACGAACAATTTGTGTATTCAAAAACGTGACAAAATGTTGCAGTGGTTGAACATGTCATGTAAATAAATTCGTTCTAAATAACCTTATAGATAGTAGTTGTCGGCCAAAGGAATTAATTCTTGTCGCTACTTGACGCAAGGGATGGGAAGGGGCGGGGGAATCCCCCTGGCAGCGAACCTCAGCAAAGCAAGTAGCCTAAGCGAGCTGTCACGGAATCCCCTCAAAATTGACCATATCATCATTCGGAAGTTGGCTGTTGGGCGTATATATATATTACAGTTTAAACTGTAATATATAATATGCATATTACAGTTTAAACTGTAATATGCAATCATATCACTAGACTACGTTGCAAATTCGTATTTGGATGTAACAAGCGAGTTCTTTGTTCTCCCAGGCACTTCTAGAGAACAAGCAGCGAGTGCAATTACCCAGGAATGTTTTAGCTGAAGATGGTCGTAGCCTGACACAAACCTGGACGCTAAAAGATAGAGAATCGATTTAATAACGGTGCTTTAGGGAAATTATTATAACAGTGCTGTGGGAAATGCGACTACCGGTATATCTTTTAATGTCGGCTAGATCCCTGGCTTGCCCTGTTGCCAGACTGTCAGAAGTTAGTGCATTTGCTAGCTACGTAGCATGAGTTACGAACACTTCTTGAAAACCCATCAGAAGCGGCCCAAAGTCATGTCATGCAAGACCTTTGTTTCGGGAATGCGGTTGGATCAAGGGTGCGTGATTTAGTTCCTATGGTTTAACTTCAGAATACGATAACAAAGCTGTTATGTGCTCTGTTTGCTTAGCTTACATGATTGCACAAGTCCGATCTCAATGCAACAATTACAAAAAGCTTCAACTGGCATTAGGCTACACAAAATTAATAATTTTGCCAACCTCCTCTTCTTTGCATTAATCGATGCCGGGCTGAAGTTTATATGTCCAATCTGAAGCAATCGCGACAGACGTTTCTGCAAGTGCTGCCGAGTTTCTGCACAAGAAACTCGGCAGCACTTGCAGAAACGTCTGTCGCGATTGCTTCAGATTGGACATATAAACTTCAGCCCGGCATCGATTAATAGTAGCCCATCATCAAAAGTAGGCTACCGATTTCACTGGTGGCACACACAGAATCATCTGAATGAAATGAGGATTTCCAAAGAGTCAAAGTCCTCCGATAGTTCTAATGACTATTTTAAAATCTGGTGGTCTTGCGTCTGTAGGCTAACGGGTCTCCTGCCCTCCTCGGTCCAAACGTGGCCTTTTTTTGTTGGCCATTGTAGGCTACGATGTTAAATGCTAAATCAAGCGTAGTCTACCTTTTATTAGTTGATAAAAACAGCGCGAGGGATAGAATACTCCAGTTTTAATCGGAGTATTCTGTTACATGACAAATCCAATCGAACCCAAATCAGATAATCCACGTCGTCTAATCGGATTTCTAAAAATCTGATTCCAATCGAATTATTCGAGTTACATGACATTTCTTTAATCGGAGTAATGTAATAATGCGATTTTAATCGAATTATTAATGTGCATGTAACCACGCTCATTGGTTTGCAAGGGTCACAAGTTCGAATCCCACCCTCACCTCTCCTTACATCTCCATCCATGGCTCAACATTTCTTTTCCTGACACTATTCAAATCGAAATTTTATCGTGTTATTTCATCACACACTTTCCAATGTTACTTTTAAATGTTATAAGAACAATGTACCCCCCCCCAAAAAAAAAAAAAGAAAAACAGAAAAAAAACTGACGTGCATTTAAACGCACACACACGCATGCACTCATACAGCTGCAGTGGAGCACTACTGATCACTTCTTGATTGCCAGACATGTTTGTATTCACATAATAGCTCCCAGGTGATACGGGTTGAATGTGGACGGCATCAGGAAAACAGAGAGGCAGAGGAAATGACATTGAGACAGAGGCAGACAGACAGACACAGATACACAGAGAGAGAGAGAGAGAGAGAGAGATAGAGAGAGAGAGAGAGAGAGAGAGAGAGAGAGAGAGAGAGAGAGAGTTGGAGAGAGAGAGAGAGAAAGATGGTTACAGAGAGAGAGAGAGAGAGATGGTTACAGAAAGAGAGATGCAGAGAGAGAGAGAGAGAGAGAGAGAGAGAGAGAGAGAGAGAGAGAGAGAGAGAGAGCGTGTGTGTATATGCTACCCAAAGGGCCCTCGACCACTTAGTGATAATGATACGTAGCATCATCCCAGAGATGTTAGTAAACAGGCCCCGGCCCCCCGGCCCTGCCTAATCAGGGGTGCATTTCTGGAAAGTGTAGTTGTTAGCAGTTAGCAACTTGGGTTGTTGCCAATGGGAAATTGCATTGCAACAAACAAAGTAGCTAACGTAGTTAGCAACCACGCTTTCCAGAAACGCACCCCTGGACTCCACTGCTGCCATAAACAAGGACACCTGAATGATGAATACACATGTTACATAAAGACACATGCAGCAGGCTTTTTAATGATGCACACTGAACAACAACTTTGTCTCTTAAGCCACTAAAAGAGGAAGCCCCAACATATTGCCTTTTTTATATCCCTTTGATTACAGAGAGGGAATGATAAACTACAGGACAGCATTCAGCAGCTTTCAGTTCATGGCTACCGAGATTTAGCCAGATTTATGAACAAAAAAAAGGACAAACTAGCAACGGCATACATCTTCCCTGATTTACATGTGGTGAAGTGTGGATTGATATTCAGTTTCGCGAGAACGATTGCACAGCCCAGTATCAGGACTGGAGTCCTGGAATGTCATGACAACTCAAACACTTTACCTAGCCTGAGCACTTTATGAATGTTTATGAATATTGACATAACCATGGCTATGACTGAGATGCAGAATAGATAAGCCATATTATGCATATTCATGCATCCTGCTATAAAGCTTTATAGCACAGACCTCAACACAGTTGGCGTCATGAGGACAAAGAAGCTTTATAATGCACTGTCACCTTCAGTCTTAAATGCCTATAACAACACATTATAATACCTCATGGCTGTTACTATGAGCATGTATGAGCATGTATACGTATATATTTATGTCGATAGACATAAAGCCTTATGGATGTATTATAATGTGTTATGCATGCATTTATAGCGTCTCCCGAATAGCAAGTTCATAGAAAGTGGTACAGGTGTATTTAGTGTAGAGAGTCTTGAGTAAAGTAGGGTACAGTAGAGAATAAAAGTGTAGAGTATGGTGTCAGTAGAGTACAGTAGAGTAGAGTAGAGTAGAGTACAGTACAGTACACTAGAATAGAGTAGAGTAGAGTAGAGTAGAGTAGAGTAGAGTAGAGTAGAGTAGATATATGGGGCAGCCATGGACTAGTGGCTAGAGAGTTGGTCTTTCAATCTAGGGGTTGCAGGTTCGAATCCCCCCTGACCTCTCCCTACATCTCCATCCATGGCTGAAGTGCCCTTGAGCAAGGCACCTAACCCCACATTGCTCCAGGGACTGTAACCAATACCCTGAAAAATAATAACTGTAAGTCGCTTTGAATAAAAATGAAAGCATCAGCTAAGTGCAATGTAATGTAATTTAATGTAATATATGTGACTCACCTTCTCCTCCAGAGTCCCTGAGCATGGTGTCAGTAGAGTACAGTACAGTAGAGTACAGTACACTACACTAAAGTAGAGTTGTGTAGAGTATATATATGTATATATGTGTATCTCAGCATCCCCACCATGTAGAGTAGAGTAGAGTGCAGTAGAGTACAGTACACTACACTAGAATAGAGTAGAGTTGTGTAGAGTAGAGTATATATATGTGCCTTTCCTTCCCCTCCCGAGTCTCTGAGCATGGTGTCAGTAGAGTACAGTAGAGTAGAGTACAGTACACTAGAATAGAGTAGAGTTGTGTAGAGTATATACACGTGTCGTCTCACCTTCCCCTCCCGAGTCTCTGAGCATGGTGTCAGCCACCACCACGATGGGCCTGCGCAGCACGTGGGCCAGCACAAACACGTGGAACTCCTCCAGACTCTCATACACAGGGTCCTCCGAGTTATCCACCCTGCCGAATACACACGCACGCATGCAAACACACAAACACACACACGCACATGCATGCAAACACACGCATGCACACGCACGCACGCACGCACACACACACACACAAACGCAAACGCAGACACGTACGCACGCATACACACACACACGCGCGTACGCACACACATCAGGTAAATCATCAATATATCAAAGAAAAAATACAAAAACGTACACACCCTGAACACTGTGTACTGTGCACGTCTTTCGTCTGTAACATAATAAATG
>NC_085860.1:55584174-55601674 GCF_034702125.1 Engraulis encrasicolus | reverse complement strand
GTGTGTGTGTGTGTGTGTGTGTCTGTGTGTGTGTGTCTGTGTGTGTGTGTGTGTGTCACACAGTGCTGTACACCACAAACCAACACCTGACTACTGGCTGACCTATGGCTGAGATGAGGACGAGATGCAGTGGCGGAGTAAATTGAGACTTTTTGAGTTTTTTCCATGTGTACCGTAGATCAAAACAGTAGGCATCTTCGCCCCATATAGCAAGTCGATCTGGCACTTCACAAACGGTGAAAGCCCACATTGTGACACCGCACTCCACAGCACACAAGTGCACACTGCACACAACAAAACTGCATTCATGCCTCACCCGTGCAAGGGGGCAGCCCCCAATGACGCCTCCAGGGCATACCTGTCAACCATCCCTAATTTCCCGGGAAACTCCCTAATTTTGACTCATTTCCCGATTTCTTCCAGATTTTACATTTTTCCCAGAAATATCCCAGATTTTTCACATGATCAAAAACACTGTCGGTCCAGTATAGCCTACCCACGGCCCTGTCCTACGAGCCACACCCCCTGAGAGAGACAGAGGGTCTTGCTTATCAAGCTACCTGTCAGAAGATTGTATGCCAGATGCCACCAAGAATTGAAGTTCCTTGAAAATACGAACTGTCACCCTCGAGCTCCATAGTTTTCTAGTGCTTGTGTGCCCACTCTTTTCCTCAGAAACCGCCAGTTCATGCAAAGCATAAAACTGCCTCGGAACAGCGAATCATGCGATTAACCTAATCACAACCTGTAGGCTACCAGCACAACGTTTTGCACGAACAGACAACTTATGCGACAAAACAACAAGAAGAAACTCATTGCACACATTTCATTGTTTTGTTTTCATGCTACATTGTTTTTCCATATTGTGAAACGTGTTCTGAGGGATTTTAGAAAGGATCTGTCTTTTGCACACGCGCTGTTGTGAAAAGCAGATAGAACGGCACTGTCGATCCGTCTCTGTCATCCCGTTGACTGTCAGAATTTGGCCTTAGGAAAATTTCCCGCATTTTGGCTTAAAATATGGGAATTTTCCTGGATTTTGGGAGCTCAAAGTTGACGGGTATGCTCCAGGGACACTGGTTTGATTCCTGGTTCTTAACTCCCCCCCCCCCTTCTCTGTCACCAACTCACTTTGAAATACTGTAAAATAATACGAAAACACTAAAACTTATACTAAAACTCAATAAGAGGGTCTGATGAAGACATTAGCTGTAACCCTCAAACAGCAGTGTAGTCTACTTTTTTGAAGTGGGTATACTGTATATTCGTGCATTTTTTGAAGTGGGTATACTGTATACAGTATATTTATGCTATTCTAAAAAATGAATCAATCAATTTTAAGTGGGTATACTGAAGTCCCTGAAATTTAGAAGTGGGTATACTCCGTATACCTGCGTTCTACGAAGACTACACCACTGCCCTGAACATGTCTGAAGTGTAAGAAAAACCTTTTTGTTAAAGTTGTACTCACTGACTTATATACATACTTATATACAAGTCAGTGGTTGTACTACAACAGTTAGACATAATGAACTTCATACAAATATTAAAATTGGTGCTGTCAAAATTATCGCATTATTATCGCGTTAACTCAACCCCTTTTTAACGGCGATCATTTTTTTACTGCGAGATTAACGCTAGATGTGACCCTGTCAAGTTTTTTTTTCATAAACTGGCTGACCGCGGATTACAGGGGTAGTTTAAATACAATTCCCAGCATTTTAATTGAATTGAATACTTTTAAACAGCCCCAAATAGTTCGTTTTGAATCCTTCATCCATTTTAAGACTACACACAAAGTTTTGAACAACTTGAAGAGTTATTATTGGCTGTTGCATATGATCAACAGAGCATCAAATTGGCTGTTTTCTTGTTGACAAAAAGAGGTGTAGTTTCCTCCCCTTCGTCCACTACACTTGTAACTTCTCAGAGCTGTCATAAGTAGCAGGCTAACGTTGTAGCTTTGTTTGAAAGTGTTATCCCCAGGCTTATTGGTTTTCTCACTAAGAAATAAATCTTTATGAATGTAGTAGTCTGCATATACGCTGTCAGATGATCTTATAATGTCATTTCGCCTAAAAATGTCAAGGAGGCACAATCCCACACTGCTCCAGGAATGTAGCCCTGCTGTATGAGGCACATTTTCTCCCCTCCTGTCACTGGAAACTAAATATCCTCTGTGTAGCCTATGTGTGTGTGTCTTTGTTCATAGGACTATTTATGTTTTTTGTTATATATTTAGTTTTAAATATCATATGCCATTAGGGCAGATGTCAGTGTCTAACACTCATTGTTTTCAATTTTCAATTATTATTTTTTGCACAAGCCTATAGCCATTTTAGTAGGCCTACATTGAGAGAAGTATTACAATGATTTTAAATGAGACATAATTATGTGATTAAAATGCGACTAATCGCAAGTTAACTATGGCATCTATGCGATTAATCGCGAATAAATATTTTAATCGATTGACAGCACTGATTAAAATACATCTGCCATCGCCGGTCCCACTCTGCCGACTGGCTGTCAATTAGTGTCCCCAGCAGCAGCAGCAGCAGCAGCAGCAGTAGCAGCTCTCGTGTCATCTCGGGAGATCTGATTGGAGAGGACTTAATTTGCACCTGTGACAAAGGCAGATGTTTGATCATCTCTTCATCACACTAGCTAATTGAATTGGGTTCTTCTGGCCCAGCCCAGCCCAGCCTGGTGTTGTTAGGCCTTGATCCGTTTAGCATCTCGTTCTGTCCTGTGGGGAGTGGCGAGGACGTGGGAAGATGACACGCATCATGGTGTCTGTTTGTCTGTCTTGGGCAGAATCATTATGGGCCACTCAAAATGAGCATCCAGGAGATTAAAGGTAGCACAAAACACAGACACAGACACAGACACAGACACACACAAACACACACACACACACACACACACACACACACACACACACACACAGACACAGACACAGACACACACACACACACACACACACACACACACACACACACACAAACAAAGACCTGCTTGCACGCACGCACACACACACCTGATCTCATTTCCATGCAGTGCACATCAAAAGAGGTTTGACAGGGCTCTCATCCTCACACACACACACACACACACACACACACACACACACACACACACACACACACACACACACACACACACACACACACACACACACACACACACACACACACACACACACACACACACACACACACACACACACACACACACACACACACACACACACACACACACACTTCCGGTAACTGGTACAACAACCCAAAGAAGCAACACCCGCAGCACTGTTGAAATCAAAAGAGCCCCCTTTCCACAATAAGCGTAATGTATTTACGTGAGAGACAGCTACGCTACGGTACAAACAATGTGCATCAGAGGCACGTCGTCATCCATGGCAGCAATGGGCCCAAGCAGCAGCTGGGGATTGGAGCAGCGATTCTTATCTATCTATCTGTAGTGTTCAATTCAACACTTTTAGGGTAGGACCAGTAGGAAAAGAGTTAAATGTTACTCTTTAAAAAAAAAAAATGGGGAGGGGGGAGGTGGGCTTTACAAGTCTTTATTTGTGTTTTATATGACAGTGAAGTACACGTAGAGACAGGAAGCAAGTTGGGAGAGAGAGACGGGGAAGGGCCGGCAAAGGACCCGGGTCGGGAATCGAACCCGGATCGGCCAAGTAGTAGACGAGTGCCCTACCATTAAGCCACGGAAGGGCCGTTAAATGTTACTCTTGAAGTGGAAAGCAAACTGGTCCACTTCAGGAAGACTAGGCCAGAGACAACAGGAGAAATCAGACACTTATAGTTATTTTATTGTGGTGCAAGCATAATGACTGACATTTCGACGCAGTGCACCTTCTTCAGACTCAAAAGCTATCTTTTAACCACGCCCTGACGAAGGCCAGACGGCTGAAACCGGTCGGCGTTTTTAAGTTTGTTTACCCCAATGAAGAATAAAGGGTTTTTATTATAACTTCAACCTTGACTCGAAGGAGAGTCATTTGGATTCAGTCATTTTTCTATCTGTAGTAGTCTTGAAGTGTTAAGTTCACACTACAGAATTTGAGTTGCATCTTTACTGTAAATGGCTGGCACAAGATGTCACAAGAGTCTACTGTGGGCAATACATCACTCATTAAACAGCTGACTGGCATTTCTACTGTACATTACTGTATGTGCCCACAGCAGTTATTTGGCGTCGCTTGCGTCATTATTTGTCCCAGTCCCATCACGACAAGATTGTCTTCATGCGCGTATTGTAAGCCTTTGTGTGCTGTTACATTGCTGTTACATATATCTACTTATATTGCTTGTATGCTAGTAGAGAGAGAGAGAGAGAGAGAGAGAGAGAGAGAGAGAGAGAGAGAGAGAGAGAGAGAGAGAGAGAGAGAGAGAGAGACACACACACTGACACGGCCAGCATGGTCAGTCAAATGAAGCATATTCAGATTGTATTTCAGCTTCTTGTGTAGCTCCCATCTTGCTTGTTTGTGCTGATTGGTGTTATGTGTGTTTGTTATGCAGCTGAGACTTCCCCTATTTCCAAGACACATTTCTCCAAGGAGAAGACTAATAGAAAACCTGACGTGCCCTCAGCCTAAAGTGCCCTGACCTAGCCCAGCCTAAAGTGCCCTGACCTAGCCCAGCCTAAATGCCCTGACCTCGCCCAGCCTAAAGTGCCCTGACCTAGCCCAGCCTAAAGTGCCCTGACCTAGCCCAGCCTAAAGTGCCCTGACCTAGCCCAGCCTAAAGTGCCCTGACCTGGCCCAGCCTAAAGTGCCCTGACCTAGCCCAGCCTAAATGCCACAGCTAACGATTGGCATAAATGCCACAGCTAACGATTGGCATAAATGCAGTTTCCCTGCAGAGCAAAGTCCATCAGACAGGAGTCAAAGGTCAACAACGGTCAGTGTGTGTGTGTGTGTGTGTGTGTGTGTGTGTGTGTGTGTGTGTGTGTGTGTGTGTGTGTGTGTGTGTGTGTGTGTGTGTGTGTGTGTGTGTGTGTGTGTGTGTGTGTGCGTGTGTGTCTGTGTGTGTCTGTGTCTGTGTCTGTGTCTGTGTGTGTGTGTGACTTGTGGACCTGTCATGAGGTCAAAGGTCAGACGACAGGAAGTGCTTCACCTCTGCCCCACAGAGCAGGTTGCAGCTCTGGTGGCATCTAAATGTCAGAAGCGCAATCTCAGATTTGTCAAGGGGAGATGGATCATGCATCATTTCTAGTGTTATAGTGATGCAGGTTGAATATTTGTCTGTGAATGTGTGTGTGTGTGTGTGTGTGTGTGTGTGTGTGTGTGTGTGTGTGTGTGTGTGTGTGTGTGTGTGTGTGTGTGTGTGTGTGTGTATATTTGTGTGTGTGTGTGTGTGTGAGAGAGAGAGAGAGAGAGAGAGAGAGAGAGAGAGAGAGAGAGAGAGAGAGAGAGAGATTGAGAGAGAGAGCGAGAGAGAGAGAGAGAAGAGAAGAGAAGAGAAGAGAAGAGAAGAGAAGAGAAGAGAAGAGAAGAGAAGAAAAGAAAAGAAAAGAAAAGAAAAGAAAAGAAAAGAAAAGAAAAGAAAAGAAAAGAAAAGAAAAGAGAAGAGAAGAGAAGAGAAGAAAAGAGAAGAGAAGAGAAGAGAAGAGAAGAGAAGAGAAGAGAAGAGAAGAGAAGAGAAGATAAGAGAAGAGAAGAGAAGAGAAGAGAAGAGAAGAGAAGAGAACAGAACAGAACAGAACAGTAGCAGTAGCAGTAGCAGTAGCTTACTAACCGGCCTGCTCCAACGCCACCATGGTGGCCTGCTCGATGAGGTCTCTCTCGATGAAGCTGCGAAAGTCCTCACTGTAGACGCTGAGGTCGGGCAGCTGGAAGGTGTAGATGGGCATCTCCAGCGGGAACTGCTCACGCGCCACACCCACCTCGCCCGCCACGTGCAGCCGCGCCAGCGACATGATGGAGGAGCTGGCATGCGAGATGCCCCGCGACAGACGCTTCTCTGCAGACGAGGAGGAAGAAAAGAAAAAAAGAGGAGGATTTATTAATTTATGTCATAGATAAACGAAATCAGGAACCTTGGAATTTTCAGCCAGCGACATCAGGGCCGGTTCTGGCTTATTTGGTGCCCTAGGCGAGTTTGAGTTCTGGCGCCCCCCCCAACCTTTGAAAGAAAAAAAACCCACTTTTTTATACCTTACAGAACACAAGAGTAATACCGGTAGTAAGCTTAACTAAATAGCATCAGAACAATAACTGTTTTGCATCAAATGGATTTCTGGTTCTTTTTGACAGGCGACCAACACATCCGATTGAGTCACATGAAAGTAGCTTCACTGTGTGGTGTGTTGGATGTGATGGTGGTGGTGCCCCCAACCCCAGATGAGAGGGAGGTTATCAATGTGTTTGAATTGTAATATGGAATTGAAATACCAGGAGAGTGATACAGTACATTTGCATGCAAAATGCACGTGTAGACAATAGGCCTACCAAGGAGGTCTGCATTGATAGCCTATCTACACTACCTACAGCATCACAAAGCATGGCAGCATAACAATTTTAATAAGCTACACATTTGTGCTGTCTATGATTCCAAACCAATTTCTGGACTGGAAATAGTGGTGCATTTGAGTAGGAGAATGAGAAGGGGGCTATCTATGTGTTTGAATTGGAGGGACAGGGTGAGAGAAAGGAGAAGAACTGTCACGCTTTTGAATTTCATAATATAGGCTACAAAATATAGTAAATAGCCTCACTTGTCTGCAATACTACATCACTCAGCATGAAAACATGCTGTGCATGGTTCTGTTACATGATTCATGTATGTCATTCTGGTCTGGAAACAATGTTTTTTTAAGCTTACAACAAGCAGGTAATTCATTCAAGTGGATGGAAGGAGATATGGCAGCTAAAATTGTTTTAAACATTGCACCAGTATTACTTTACATTGTTTGCCAACCTAAGCAAGTATTATGATATCAGGTGGGTGTTAGTGAGTAGTGAGTAGGCTACTAACAGCTACTTTACTGTATTTCATTGCTTGGCATACTTAGCTAATGTTAGCATGCTAACTAGCGATTTCTCAGTTCAAAAACAAAGCTCTTTTTTCCCTATAATTTCAAACAGTAGCCTCATAACTATTAGGCTCTCCATAATCACAAACGGTTGCTGATTAAATCACATAGTTCCAAAACACCCTCTGCAACTCCTGCATCATGCAATGACTGGTTTAATGAGAACATAACAATTCTCCACCCAGCAGAGCAGCACTGCTGTTTGCGCTTGCCCTCTCTGTCTCTCGAGTGAGTCTCCAAATTCAAAATAGATCGCACGCTGTCACTCGTCCCGCCCCCTTTCTCAGGACTGTCTGTTTATTGGTTCACAGACTTCCCAGAGACAGTTGAAAGCGATATTACTATTGGCTGAGGGGCGTTTTGCCGTGAGGAGCGCTTTCGCCACGCTTTGTTGATTGCGACTTCATTAAAAAAAACTCCATATCGCAAAATTACGCATCGGAGAGCGCCATTTCGGCGCTCCTTCTTCACATGGCGCCCTAGGCGACCGCCTAGTCGGCCTATGCTTAAAACCGGCCCTGAGCGACATGATGGTGGAACTGCCATGTGAGATGCCCTGGAACAGACACAGAAAGGACGAATCCAAGGAGGAGAATTTGTCTTGCTATCAAATTTGTGGTGGGTTCTTGTTATGTTTTTAGTAAAGGTGTCAACAATAATTGATTCGGCAATGCATTGCAATGTGGGCAGGACAATTCAATAATCGATTCAGCAAATGCCATAATCGATGCAGCATATTTTTTCAAGTTTTAATTACTTCCATGGGCATTTACGGAGCAAATGAACTTAACATTTAATTAAGGCACTTCAAAGCATTGAAAACTGCAGGACTGCTACACACAACAGCAAACAAAACATTTTTGAAAGGTCTTGTGGTCCATTTTGACGTGATGTCTGACCTTGGGTGCTGTCATCCTGGCGCTGTAGGCTGGGCTCTGCCTTGCTGAGGTGCTGGGGTGTGGAGTCCCGGTCGCGGTCCCTCTCCCGGTCTCGGTCTCGGTCCCGGTTCTGGTCGGGCGGCCGGTAGAAGCGGCCCTCGTTGAACACCTGAGGCAGGTTGGCCGTGTGCACCTGCCGGAGCTGCTCATAGTCGCTCAGCGCCGCGCTCAGGTCCCAGTTCTTACCTGTACACACATACAGTGCATACATGCACACATTTTACTTCTTTATTTGGAATGACAGATATACAAGTATCATGGCACAATCCAAAGTTGGTTTAAAAGGAGTCCAATACAGCACTAGAATATTCTGTTCATAATGTCCTAAGGATAAAGGTGGCACAAACACATACACACACACATGCGCGCGCGCACACACACACACACACACACACACAAACAAACACACACACACACACACACACACACACACACACACACACACACACACACACACACACACACACACACACACACACACACACACACACACACACACACACACACACACACACACACACACGCACACACACACACACACACACACACACACACACACACACACACAACAAGAAGAACAACCATGCGCAGTTAGTACACAATGTGATGGTCTTAAAGCATATGCAGCTTACAGTCCATGAGTACAAAATTACAGAAATTGAGTTTGCAAAACTTCATTTGTACGGTATCAACCGTAGCAAGGATCAAATACCAGGCTCAAGGCCACCAGTGACAGAGCCTTCCATGTTGCTGCTCCCATTCTTTGGGACAATCTGCCTGGCCACGTTTAAGCAGCATCTTAAGACACACCTCTTTCTGGAGGCTTATGGCTGATAGCTCCACAAGCACTTTCACTTACATGCATTCACACACACGCTCACACACTGACGCGCACACACACTCACACTTTCCTACACGATACTCTGTGAAGCGACCTTGGGTGTTTTGAAAGGCGCTACATAAATGAAAGTATTATTATTATTAAATCCTGCGCAATGCCAATGTACAGCTGAATAGTTTCTCTCTGCCTCTCTGCATCTTATTTGTGGATGCATATAAAAGCCATTTGAATGCAGCGTTGCTATAAAGTTAAATCAGAGAGAGACACAGTAATCAACACTGTCTAGACACGGACACACCTTGCTGAACCTGGAGACAAATCAGAATACAAAGATGTAGTAACACTCAGGACACCCCAAAAACTCACGCACGCACGCACGTACACACACACACACACACACACACACACACACACACACACACACACACACACACACACACACACACACACACACACACACACACACACACACACAGAAACACACGCACACGCACACATGCGCACACGCGTGCATGCCTGCATGCCCGCACACACATAGACACACACACACACACACACACACACACACACACACACACACACACACACACACACACACACACACACACACACACACACACACACACACACACACACACACAAACACAAACACATGCACACGCACACATGCGCACACGTGTGCATGCCTGCATGCCCGCACACACACACACACACACACACACACACACACACACACACACACACACACACACACACACACACACACACACACACACACACACACACACACACACACACACACACACACACACACACACACACACACACAGTATGTGTACTCGAAGGAACACTGTGTCACTGGCCTGAGCTCACTTTCTCCACAAACTAAATTAGCCGCTGTTGGTTGGCTGTGTTCATTGAGATGCAAGACAGGTGTCTGGTGAGTAAACCTCCTCTATTACCGGGAACAGAGTTAATTGGCCTCAGTTAATTAAAGCTGAACAGACCCACAGTCCATTCAACAGCTCTAACCCTCATAAACACCCACACGTACTCTCACGCACACACACACACACACATGCAAGGCCGCAAGCACACAAGCCCACACGCCTGCACGCTCAGGAGAGGAGAGGAGAGGAGAGGAGAGGAGGGAAGAGGAGAGGAGAGGAGAGGAAAGGAGAGGAGAAGAGAAGAGAAGAGAAGAGAAGAGAAGAGAAGAGAAGAGAAGAGAAGAGAAGAGAAGAGAAGAGAAGAGAAGAGAAGAGAAGAGAAGAGAAGAGAGGAGAGGAGGGGAGAGGAGAGGAGAGGAGAGGAGAGGAGAGGAGAGGAAAAGAGAGAGGAGGAGAAGAGAGGAGAGGAGAGGAGGAGAGAGGAGAGGAGAGGAGAGGAGAGGAGAGGAGAGGAGAGGAGAGGAGAGGAGGGGATGGTAGAGTAGAGGAGAGTAGAGGAGAGGAGAGGAGAGGAGAAGAGAAGAGAAGAGAGGAGAGGAGAGGAGAGGAGAGGAGAGGAGAGGATTTAAAAAGCTGCTGACCGCAGTACTACAAAACTTGAGCTTGTGTTCAAATTTCACCATTTTCAAGGGAGAACTTTTCAAGCAGGACAATAAAAACGTGGCTGTTGGTGAGGAGACTGGCAGCAATATCATCTTCTTTTTGAAAACAGACCACAATACTGTTTGTAATCTGTTGTTGTGTTTTTAATGACTGGGTACATTCTCAGATCCATTTTTATGTCTGACGTGAAAATATTCGAAAATTCTTGTCGAAAGAGGGGCATTGAAAGTTCTTTTTGGACTGAATGAATATTTTCACAAACAGAAGATATGAAGAGTTCAGATGCAAAACCCCCTAAGTGCCTTTTCAGAAAATAATCTTAATTCATTTTTATTTAATGCAAAGCTATCAAAATTTCATTGAAAAAAAAAAAATATGTAATATAACTATTTATATGTATTATCAAGTACATAAATGTAAACCAAACCAACAATGGGGTTCTCTAAAAATATAGAAGTGCAGGTCTTCAGAAATGGAGATAGGGGGTTTTGCATCTGAACTCTTCATATGCTGTTTTAAAAAGTCAAACAAAACCTATAACCCCAGACTCTACGAAAATGCCAAGGCCACAACCACAAGGGCTCTTCTCCACACGCTGAACTAGAGGTCACTTTTAATGGCCATGACTTAAAGGTACACTGTGCAGGAAATGGTCAAAAAAGGTACTGCAACAAGGTTCAAAAGGGGGCAAAAGGTTCACCTGTCTCGGGCCCAGGGAAATGGGGGGCCCATAATTGGGTCCTCATTAGTCATTACATTGAATGCATTGGGTGGGGGGCCCTTTCAGATGACTTTGTCCTGGGCCCAGCCAAAGCTGTCAGTGGCCCTGAATTACTCAGTGGCCCTTCCAATTACTCAGCCTTCCGGCAGAAGGCAGTGCTGGACTGCCTTCAGCACCCTTCTGCATCACGCTCGGCCCGAATAGGAGGACCAGAACCGCGCCTGATTGGCACAGAGGGGCGATCTGGGACAGGGCTCCGACTGTCTCCGACCCAAAACAAAGCGCTGGCTCCTTCCCCCGAGGCCCAGCCCAGCCCAGCCTGTCCCGTAACAAGCAGACCCAATGGGAGAGGCATTGTCTGTTTGCCGAGTCCTTAACTAGCGGGGAGACCCCAATGCAGGGAGACACTGTCTGAACTGGACCCACAACAACAAGGCAACTCAATCGGACCCCAATGCAGGGAGACACTGTCTGAACTGGGCCACCACAACAAGGCAACTCAATCGGACCCCAATGCAGGGAGACACTGTCTGAACTGGGCCACCACAACAAGGCAACTCAATCGGACGGGCATTTGTCTGAAGCATTCTTGTCTTTCACACACAGCTGCTGTGTGTGTGGAGTGGAGAGAACTCACGCCATCTCTTGTTTTCCTTGAAGCGACTGAAGTAGAACAGTACAAACACACACGCATGCACGCACACACGGCACGCACGGCACGCACGCACACACGGCACGGACGGCATGCAAGCACACACACAAAAATGGTAGAGCCTCAAATATGAGTATGAACAAAAAAAAGACTATGAAGACTAATCACTGCTCGCTTCAGTAAATGCCAGTGCAACACAAAACACATGGCATCAGAAACTATAACAATCTTGCATCAGCATTAGTTCTGTTCTGGCCAGGAAATGGTAGTCAAGTGCTTGTGGCTTGTGATTCGCCTCGGGTGCTCTCGATCAGCTAATAAACTGTCCTCGCTTGTGAGTGGCCGGATTCCAACATGGTGACTTGTCAAGTATATTTATAGAGGAAAATGAGGAAATAGTAACTGTTCTTGGAGCCCGCTGGATACAGTCATGGAACACACTGCCTGCTACATTTCCATGGTAACGCAGAGGATAAAATGTGCCATTGATTTTAGCTGAGTTGAACTAAATGCTGCAGCTACTCAAGCGATCCAGTGCCTCCATCCAGTGCCACCGAATGAACCTGTATGTTTGCAACAGCGTTACACATTTGTTGTTGCCAGAATGGCCATGAAAGAGTCATTACTAAAGGCAGGGACGCTGATAAAAATGTTGGGCCCCATGAAAGATCCAAATTTTGGGCCCCCAAAATGACACATTATGTTATCGGCATCCTTCCAGGGCCCTGTAAGAGCTGTCGGGCCCCTAGAATATGTAACACCTTACCCCCCCTCGTGGCACCCATTACTAAAGGCCCTCTTTTGTCATAGAGGAGTAGTACTAGGCCCTATAGTAATCAACCTTTCAATGACTATTACAGCGTGCCTTAGAGGGTACAGCATGCATTAAGGGGTGAATGCACAGGCTAGATATGTCTGCAGCAGGGTGAATTCAATTGCACAATTGTGACGAGGAGGGCCTACAGTAATCTGTAGCCTATACTCATGAACGACGTGACGTTTTCCATGTGCGTTACGCCCAATTGTGGGGGAAAACATCCCATGCAAGTCAATTGGTGATGTTGGGGTTTAATAAACGAAAGATACGGACCTGTAGACTAGCGTTGTTCACGCACAGCATGCCGAAAACGTGTTGTGTTGCCGGCTGTTCAAATAATATAGCCAAACATGGAATTTGTTAATTTAGGCTAGCCGATGTAGCATATAAGTCAATGAGACATTCGGTTTGTTTTCACCCATAAAGGGGTGTAACGCAAATTTACGAACAAAGTACCTGAATGGCCGTTCATGAGTATAGGGGCTCCCAGCTACTTTTACCAGCCACAGGCCATCTGGTCACCTCTTTCCCCTGTATGCTGAATCAATAGGCTCGTATGCAACCAAGCATAAAAATGCTTGATCAACACGAGATCTGCTTAGTCTAATAAAGGTGGAGTTGAATGTTTGGCAAACAAGTTGGACAGATTTTTCTAACGTGATTTCCCAAGACATAAAAAACGCTGCTTCCTACTTGGAGCAGCGAGTGAACTGCCTCACAAGCATGTGGGCTACACCTGCAATTCACGTCAGATTGATGAATGCCAATCACCGCAGATTACCGACGGCATGGAGGAGGTCTTCTGCCCAGCACTTGCTCTTGTGGTACTGCGCGGCTGCTAAGCAACTTTTGTTCCCGCGATGGTTTAACGCCATGTGACATGACTGTGGCGCAGAGGTCACTCCCTTATGCTGCGTCGTGAACGGAAATTCTAACCAGGATGCTTCACGCGGACACAGTGAGCATGCTCGCTGCCTAGCAAATTGGCTGCCTGCCAGAAAAAACGCCGTCTTGAACGAACCTAATCTGGCAGGCAGCTGGGTCTATTAGTAGTCCCAACACACAGAGCACACACCTGCAATATTATGGAACTGATCCGCATTTTGCATACAGTAGGTTCACTTCGCCATACTTGCATACAGTAGGTTCACTTCGCCATACTTGCATACGGTAGGTTCACTTCGCCATACTTGCATACGGTAGGTTCACTTCGCCATACTTGCATAATTATGGGCCTGACTTCCAGGGCTCTGAACCTGATTTTTTTTTTTTTCAATTGGTTTGTTCCGAACCGAAACAGAATTTAAACATTTCTGGTTGTGGGTTCCACCCACTAAGATACCTCGAACCGGTTCAAAGCCCTGCTGCTTATCTGGCTGCCACACACACACACACACACACACACACACACACACACACACACACACACACACACACACACACACACACACACACACACACACACACACACACACACACACACACACACACACACGCACACACACACACACACGTGCACACACACACGCACGCACGCAGGCATGCAGGCACTCACACCCTGTATTCATGTCTGTTACACACAGAAATACTGCAGACAATGACCGTTGCAAGACTTAATAATTCCCTGCCCTAAAATGCCAACAAAACAATTGAAACTGAAATGCAAATAAAAATAAAACATACTGTTTATATAAAACATCAGATCACTTAACTTACACAAAAGATGCCTCAGGCTACACTGGTGGTACATATACTACCACCCTCAAATAAAAATGGAACATGCTGTTGTTTCACAACAGGCCACAGGGGGGCACTCCAATAAGCAGTTAATTGTAAAGCCTTGACATTTTCTCCAAGTGTGTTATGAGGGGCTGTTGAGATGGTCAGCATACCCAGGCAGACTTCGCAGATATATGACCAGTAATCCACAAGTCATATAAGTCTTCTAGGGACTTCCCTGCAGATACACAAGGCTTATATACACTACCTACTGTACATACATAAATACTGTACATTACGCATTCCCCTCCTAATGTCCTCCATATACAATGCTGACAACCTATGGATTTTATGATATATGTGTCTGAGACCCTGCAAGAGAAGCTTCGAGAGAAGAGAAGCTTACTACACTCGGGAGGTTTTCAGGGGCTTAGAGGTATAAAGTGCAGTCAGAGCGAGAGAGAGAGAGAGAGACAGAGAGAGAGAGAGAGAGAGAGAGAGAGAGAGAGAGAGAGAGACAGAGAGAGAGAGAGAGAGAGAATAGTGTATAAGCGCTGCAACCTGCGCTGACCGCATCATTGAACACTAAAAGCATTCAACACTCAGAAGACTGCTGCACTTTCCAGTTTTATTTTTATGTTCAGAAGAAACGATGCTGAAAATCAATCCCAGACACAAAAACATCTGCCTACACTACTCTAGTAACTGAGAAACAGCATTAGTTGGCATTGACTGTTTATTACATGTACAAAGTCTAAGAAAGAGGCAAATACAAATATGCTGTATTTCAAATAATCTGCAATGCAATTAATTATAGGGTGTATGTGATGATATTATATGTAATGCATATGTAAAAATAACACCTTACCGGTGACCAAGTTGAATACACTCGAATACTGTAAGGTTCAGATTACTGCAGTGGCAACACATTACTGGAACTGATATTACATTTTACCCTTCAACTCCAGAGTTTATCTCGCAGATGAAATATTATACGCCACCATACAACATCTAACTCTTGACAGGCAATAATACTATTAATGCTCTGTAACAATGTGAATCCTGCTCTCGAATAAGTTGAATCTAGAACTGCTAATAACAACTAATAGATCAGCAATCGGAACGAACAGCAAAATAATATCCCTCCCAATAACATGATGTTATGTTTTACAATTGAGCAGGCAAATAAAATAACATTTTTATATATATAAAAATTATGTTTTTAAAAAATAACTTTACACACAGGTACAAGCTGTATCACCAAACTCGGAGAATAATGGATGAAATAACAGAAGAAAGGTAAAGTCCAATTATTTAACTTGAGGGGAGGCAGAAAATGAGTTTATCTCCAGACATCTATGTCACTTTAATTACATACAGTAGGCAGCATTACATCTTAACATTACACTTTACACTAAGATGATGCTATTATGCAAAGCGACCTACAGTTATTTAGGTACAGGGTATTGGTTACAGTCCCTGGAGCAGTGTGGGAAGAGGTGTCTTGCTCGAGGGCACCTCAGCCATGGAGTGTGATAGGGAGTGGAATGGTGGGATTAGAACCAACAACTCTCTGATCTAAACCCATCTACTTAACCATTGCTGCCACAAACGTATATATGATGATGCCTTACCCTCGAGCAGGTCACGTGCCAGACCCGGTTCTGCCCCCGTGGACCGAACAAAGTCTGACAGGACCGCGTCCATGTCCAGAGTCATGTGATCGTAGGGGAACGCTGCCCAGCCAGCAGCCGAGGCCTTCGTGGAAGCCAGCCTTCAAGCTCTCGTCTGGAGAGAGAGGGGGATAGAGAGAGAGAGAGGGAGGGAGAGAGAGGGAGAGAGAGATGGAGGGAGAGAGAGAGTGGGAGAGAGAGAGAGAGAGGGAGGGAGAGAGAGAGCGAGGGAGGGAGAGAGAGGGAGGATGGATGGAGGGAAAGAGAGGGAGGAGGGAGAGAGAGGGAGAGAGAAAGAGAGATGAGGAGAGGGAGAAAAAGAATGAGAAAATGGGAAGGGGAGAGAGAGGGGGAGAGGGAGGAGGGATGAATGGAAAGAGAAAGAGAGAGGGGGAGGTGGGATGAAGGGAAAGAGAAAGAGAGAGGGGGAGGAGGGATGAATGGAAAGAGAAAGAGAGAGGGGGAGGTGGGATGAAGGGAAAGAGAAAGAGAGAGGGGGAGGTGGGATGAAGGGAGAGAGGGAAGGAGAGAGGGGGAGAGAGAAAAAGAATGAGAAAGAGAAAGAGGGGGTTGAAAAGAAAACATATGGGGTAGTAGGATAGTGGAACGAGGGAGTGAGAGAGAGAGATGAAGGGAGAGATGAAACAGGATGAGGCAGAGTAGAGGAGGGAAATAGAAAAAGGGAGGGAGGTAAAAGGACAGAAAGAATGAGCGATAGAGAACGAAAGCAAGGAGAAAAATGAGAGGAAGAGAAGAAAGAGAACAGAAGCAATACAGTAGAAGGACAAACATGAAACAAGTGGTGCAAGGGGCAGAATTTGATGTAGAGATTGGGGAGTTTGGGAGAAAGAGGAAAAGGGGGGATGAAAAATGGAGGGGGGAGGAGAAAGAGAAATTAAGAGGAGGATGGAGAGGGATAGGAAAATGGGAGGGAAATATAAGCAAGGCAAGACATCAACAGAGGGTTGGAGAAAGTGGAACATGAGTGAGAGAGTGACCAAAATGAAGTGGAGAGAGAGAGGGAGAGAGAGAGAGAGAGAGAGAGAGAGAGAGAGAGAGAGAGAGAGAGAGAGAGAGAGAGAGAGTTAATCCTCATTTCAATATTCTCATCGGTGTAAAACATTATTCTTACATGACTGCTTGCTCTATGGATAAATAATGAACCATACAATGCAGCACATCTATCATGACAACACACGCATGCACGCACAAACACACGCACACGCGCGCGCACGTGCAGAGACAGGCATTAACACGCATTATTATATGGTTGTGACGTCATCTGTCGAATGCTCCATTCATTTCAACGGGGCTCCCCAACGTTCGGACGTCTGTTATTTTTCGATAACGGACGGGTTGGTCTATAACAGACCGCTGTCAATGGCAACAAGACTTTTCACTGCTAAAGCGACTTTTCAACAAGACTCTAATCAGCTGCTGTGATAGACAGCACCCGTTGTCCTGGCTACCGCTGTCAATGGCAACAAGACGTTCACTGCTAAAGCCACTGGCTTGTAGGCTATACAA
>NC_085860.1:55576674-55579174 GCF_034702125.1 Engraulis encrasicolus | reverse complement strand
CTCAGTCTGAAACAGTTTGAGAAACACTGCTTCAGATGACCCAGTTACTATGCTGTGGGTTGTTGGCGTTGTGCAAGGAAAGAGTAATGCCTCCTGGGCGCGGTCCCACACAAGCCTAGCTAGCATGACTCTTCGTTTTATTTTATTTTATTTTACTCAGTGGGGATGGCCGCGAAAATAGAACAGAAAGAAAGATGGACGATGGGAAGGGGAACAAATGTTGAGTGTGTGTGTGTGTGACTGTGTGTGACTGTGTGTGTGTGTGTGTGTGTGTGTGTGTGTGTGTGAGTGTGTGTGTGTGTGTGTGTGTGTGTGTGTGTGTGTGTGTGTGTGGGGGTGTGTGTGTGTGTGTGTGTGTGTGTGTGTGTGTGTGTGTGTGTGTGTGTGTGATCTTTTAGATTTAGAGTTTAGATCTGATTGGCCAATGAGTTGAATTGACAGACTGAATATAGCAGTTAGTGATTGTTGAGGTGTTACGACTGCTGAAACTTAATTCGTCAGGCCGAGAATGGTGACATTAAGAAGAGATTGTCCAAAGATGCCACTATTTCTCCTAGAATGTCAGCATAGAGACAATGAGCAGTACAGTTTTAATGCCTACACTGGCCACAATCCTACACACTCTAATCTACTCACCTGAGCAGTACAGTTTTAATGCCTACACTGGCCACAATCCTACACACTCTAATCTACTCACCTGAGCAGTAGAGTTGCAATGCCTACACTGGCCACAATCCTACACACTCTAATCTACTCACCTGAGCAGTACAGTTGCAATGCCTACACTGGCCACAATCCTACACACTCTAATCTACTCGCCTTTTGAGTGTGCCCTATGTCACCATGCATTATTGGCTGTGAGGTGTACAACTACACTGGTGTTGATTTATTTTAAAATAACAGTAAAATAATTCCAAAAGGCTGCTTTAGATTCCAAATTACTAGTAGGCATCTTTTGATACTCTGCTTTAGCTATCACTGTTAAGTGTACATCGTTAAAACTACAAGAAACAAAGCACTATGCATCTTTTTCTGCTGATGGTGTCTATTAAGGGCATTTTTATTAGCCTAGAAAAAATGTTAAACATTTCAGCAAGTTATTTGCAAACTTGTTATCTTTTATTCTAGGCAACCCATTTTTCTTCCTTCTTCCTTTCTTTTCCTTCATACGTTTTCATTTCCTTTTTTCGTACAAGAATTTATACAAGAATGAACGGAGCCTCTGGATCAAAGATGAGGGAAATAATTGAGGGTGTCGATAAAACAAGAGCGCAATTTGCAAACAGTGCCCTAGAATTATTAAACTGTGTGTTCATTTAAACAGAACGTGCACATGACTTAAAGTGAGAGAATGCTTTCTTAACACCCCCTATACATGGGTTATACATTTTAGTTTTCTCCTGAATGTGTGTAACTAGCTGCGCACAAGTCAACCTCTGATTGTTGGAAACCGCTATCAATCAAAAAAAAAACCTCACATGGTTGGCTCGGCTGCCAATGTCTTGACCCTCCACACAATACCGTGTTGATAAACACGGTGAACCCATGTATAAATATAGATATAATCTGGTCTGTCCCAGGCTCCATAAACTTGTGTGAGTAGTGGCCTTTTTCTGTTACCCATCTCGTTTGCATGCACTGTAAATTCATTTGTATGCAAGAGCCGTTGTTTTATTGCCAAAGGGAAAACGAAAAAGTCAAACTATTTCAGTACACTGGCATTGCATTGGAGCATCAGACTAATGGACACAACAGCCAGATACTGTTTGTGGACAGGATACTCGACAGGCAGGCAGAAACAAACACCTAGAGCAGAAGGCAGACAAACTGATGGAGGAAGACAGACAGAAACATTTAAAGAAAAATGTCTGCACACTTAAATCCCCGTTGTGTTCTTTTTAATGATAGGCCAGTTCAGAACTGAGCCCTGAGGAAGGTCAGTAGACCGAAAGCTTGGCCTATTATTAAAAAGAACACAAAGGGGATTTAAGTGTGCAGACATTTTTCTTTAAATTTTACACAGCTTTTGTTTATGTTTGGCACCTTTTAATCGGGAGTGCGGTGGGATCCGGTTATACAAAGACAGACAGAAAAAAAACAGATGGCAGACAGACAGACAGACAGACCAAAAGACAGACAAATGGAGCAAAATACACCAGAAGAAAACAGCAGACAGAAAACAGAAGAAATAAGAAGTCACACACACACACCTGGGAAGATTACAGAACAGACAGACAGACAGGAAAACAAATAACTCTCTGTCTGCTTATCTGTCTCCCTGTCTGTCTCCCTGTCTGTCTGTTCTGTAATCTTTCCAGCGAGACACTTCCAGGACAGCCAGATAGATGATCAGAAAGATCAGAGGAAAGAAAGGGACAAAAAGACAAGTCACCCCACAGAGATCCAGGCCTAACACAAGACGGATGACGAGAAAGACAGGCAGGCAGACAGACAAACAGACAGACAGACAGACAGACAGACAGGCAGATGAGGTAGGCAC
>NC_085860.1:55526674-55556674 GCF_034702125.1 Engraulis encrasicolus | reverse complement strand
CAACCTGAACTGACAGCATAGCCTACCGCTCATGAATATTCACAAGGGGGGAGGTGTGACAGCTAATGAATGATGCGGAGCACTGATGAATATATGATCATTAGGGGTCTTACACACTAGGGCGGTAAAGCGTCGCGGAACGGCCGCGATTTTTACCGGCGTCTGTGAAAATACATTGAAACATATCTGTCCTTACACACCAACCGGCGGTAGTCGGGCGTGACCGGCGCGGGAGCCGGCGCCGCACTGCATTTGGAAAATAGAACTCGGGCGTATTTTTCACACCTGTGGCTGGCGGTGTCCCATTCAAATGAGTGGCAAAGTAACGGGCTAGCTTTGGCTGTGCGGGGGTTTTGAACAGGATTGGCCGCGCACGCCGACGCTGTCAGTGTGAAAGGCAGAGAAAAACACACCGGCCGAAACTAAGCAGAAAGACCGCGTTCGTCCCGCGACCGTTCCTTTCGGCTTTGGTATGTTTGACCCCTTAGCCGGCCTGGCACCAGGGCTGGACTGGTGGAGAAATAGGGCCTGGGCACTTTTGGCTTAGAGGGCCCCCTCATGGGGGAGAAATAGGGCCCGGGCACTTTTGGCTTAGAGGGCCCCCTCATAATAAGCGGCGCAAAACTGACTCACCGGTGGGGTTCGCACCCTCGTGGGCCCCTATTTTCAGAAATGTTTTTTAAAAAAAGTTTGACATTTTACATTTTTTACATTTCTGAAAATAGGGGCCAAAAAGGGTGCGGGGCCCACCAGGAAATGCCTGCTATGCCAGATGGCCAGTCCAGCCCTGCCTGGCACGGAGCGAGATGAGTGGAAAGATGCTAGGGTTGCAATACGCAAGGGGGCCTTAGTTAAGGCCTGGTGCACCTACAATGAAAACTAAATTGAAACTTAAAAAAAAAACAGAACTAACCCTTCTTTGCATTTGCACTTGTTGTTCTGTATATCTCCTGTGCACTTTGTATCTGCTAGTGATGTTGGCTAGGATTATGTCCTCGATTGTAAGTCGCTTTGGTTATAAAGCGTCTGCCAAATGCAATGTAATGTAATGTAATGTAATGTAATTAAACACATGGGTGTTGTTCACACACAGTATCAACTATAACCAAAATGACATGATACCATTGGGACCACTTTCAGAGTAATGTTTCTGAACTACAAAAAAGAGAGACAGTCAGCAATTCAGCTTGTTGATGTTCATGAGAAGCAGGCGTTATGGTTGTCCAGCGTGAATGGGAATGTGTCTTATGTGCAGTTACTTTTGTAGATGTGATGTGGCCTCTGCACTAAGATTAATCCACTGAACCACCCTGGTGCATATGGTCATCAAACAGACACCAAGGCACACAGCTGCCAACACTCACATTTTGTGTGGGTTTCTCCCATATTTTAGACCAGTGTTTCTCAAACTTTTTCAGACCGAGGACCACTTTGTACCCCCAAAAACGATCAGGGACCACCTGTCAACTGAATTGGCAGTTGATGGGTGCTAATTTGACACTGCTCATTTTGATGCAGATCTCTTACTTTTCATTCACATTATAAGCCTGTCTTATTGTGTTGAAAACATGAAAATGTTACAAATATAGCCTACTGCTAGCTTATCTTGGAAAAGTAGAAATCCCCTCGCGGACCACCTGAGCTCTGTCACGGACCACTAGTGGTCCCCGGACCACACTTTGCGAATCACTGTTTTAGACCCATCTCTCACCACCTCTCTGTATTCGCCCATGGTTTCTGATGATCACACACTCCCAATGCCCACCACATTAGCATAGTGTCAAAGTCAGCATCCCGCCACAAAAAAAGTATATATTTTGCTACTCAATTGCTGAAGGTTTCATACTCAAACTGTACAGACTGACCGTCAACAGTAAGGGCGTTAAAAGACTGTATAGTCCCATCTGGACTGTACAGACCAGAGACGGCAAAAGCGTTGAAAGATTCAACCTTTAACGTTTGATCTGAAAGAGCCACCAACCAAAGCTTGCGTTTAGAACAGTGTTTCTCAAACTTTTTCAGACCAAGGACCACTTAGTCCCCCCAAAAATGTTCAAGGACCACCTGTTAACTGAATTGACAGTTGACGGGTGCTAATTAGACACTGCTAATTTCGATGCAGATCACTTACTTTTTATTCACATTTACAGTCTTATTGATTTGAAAATGAGACTTGAGCTATAGCTTTGCAATATTGTTACAAATATAGCCTACTGCTAGCTTGTCTCGGAAAAATAGAAATCCCCTCGTGGACCACCTGATCTCTGACATGGACCACTAGTGGTCCCCGGACCACACTTTGAGAATCACTGGTTTAGAAGAATGTAGACATTCCGTTGGCTGCCAATAGCTGCCGCCACACACAAAATGCATCATAGCTCATGACATCGTTTTTTTTTTTCATTTTTAGCTGAAGTTTTACTTTAACTTCTGTTTTGCCTCTTTTACCACATGCTCCTCCATATAAAGTAGGTCTATTTCCGCTACTTCCGCTACTTTTCCCGTCTTCGGTCTGCCCATACAGATAAGAAAGACAGGGTGATGAGCTTAGCACAGTCCTACACATGCAGCACAGAAAGCAAAGCGTATCAAACAACATGGATGACAGCATAACAGATAAAGCTGCGTGTTTGCTCAGCACTGAAGCCCGCTGCCCAAATGCATGGCTCTCAGTACAACCGTAACTCGGGCCATTAGTGAAGTCTTTACGAGAAAAACTGAAAAAAATCAACCTCAAGCCTCGTGGTGCCATTACGAATAGCCTCGTTTCTCGTGGTTAGGTGACGAAAGGGGGAACTGACAATTGGGGTAGTTTGGTTCTGGGGGAAGAATAATGCGGACAGACGTCAACAATCGAGCGTGAGGGAAGGCTAACTGGAATCGACGGTAATCAAACATTTCAAACAAGTGATTTACGGTTAAGTTTAGGGTCAAGTTTAGGGTTAGGGTTAGGTTTAGGGACAATGTTGGAGGAAGGGAGAGATGGCATGAAGCTGACACAACAACAGCGCTCCCCTCCCGGAATGCACGCTGCTCGGGTGGTCTCTCTCTCACTCGCTCTCTCTTCCCATCTCTCTCACCCACTCTCGATGACAGCGCGTGTTGCCGAACTACGAAAAATGAGGCTCGTAGCGGCACCACAAAGCATACAGTTGATTTTCTCCGAGACTGGGCTCCTCAGCAGGCTAGGCTGCCTTTGGTATCCATTTCGCTAACACTTTTAGTGCTCTCAAGTCGGCAGCAGCAAGGGTTAAAAAGTGGAGAATGCAGAAATGCTTTTCAAACCCTGTTTGAAGATGACAAAGAATCATGTTTTAAACATTATTCTAACCTGCAGTAGTGTTGCTTCAATGGGGCACCTAAGTCACGCCCTCTACTTCCTGGTTCATGGGGCAGAGGGAGTCAAAAAATAATTACTGGGCTTGAAATGAGGGTTTTTTTTGACAACAATCCAAACCTTGGACCTCCACTTATGCACCACAAGTCCACCACGACTCATTGGGCATAGGCCTACCTCCTAATCCCTAATTAAAGTTAGTGAGCATGCGAGCCAGAGCAGTGGATTAAGTATGTAGCGTACGTACGTACAGGATGTCATAAGACGAGAGGAGGGATGTGTGTGTGTGTGTGTGTGTGTGTGTGTGTGTGTGTGTGTGTGTGTGTGTGTGTGTGTGTGTGTGTGTGTGTGTGTGTGTGTGTGTGTGTGTGTGTGTGTGTGTGTGTGTGTGTGTGTGTGTGTGTGTGTGTGTGTGTATGCGTGAGTGGGGGGCTGAGGTGTGTATTATTCCTCATTTCCTCATTTGCTTGCGCAATGTCAAGGGGGATTTGGGAGAAACGCATTCATCCCGACAAAGACAGAACATCCCCATCTCCTCCAGTTCTATTTAGAGCTCAGCTTGCCTACAAACACTTTTGTCTGGACCCATTCCTTAGACGAAGTGGTGCAGGGGGGGGGAGATAGAGAAAGAGAGAGAGAGAGAGAGAGAGAGAGAGAGGGAGAGAGAGAGAGAGAGAGAGCCAGAGAGAGAGAGAGAGAGAGAGAGAGAGAGAGAGAGAGGGGCAGTACAACAAGGACCACTTAAGGAAGCACATCAAAAAAGAAAAAGAAATACGTATTCCACTACATCAAATAAGATGAAGAGAGATGAGGGAGGGGCTGAGGTATTTCCTCCGTTCTTCTTCTGCCTGTCTGACTGCCTTTAAACACGTTATTAAAAAAATAATAATCTTGTTATTAGAGAAGGATTGTTCAGAAATGGCGGTGTGTAAATTAGAGAGCAATGAACAGGAGAAAGCAGGGTGGAAATATTGTGGAGGACAGTTCACAACAACAGCAAAATGTATTTGTATTTGTATACACAATATCACAACTATACAGTTCACTCAAATGTGCTTTGAAATACACACACATTTCCCCATTCACACACCAGTTATGGAGGCTGCTGTATGGCGCCAGTTGTCCGGGCTTCACCTGAGAAAGTGCATACAAACACACACGCGCGCATGCACGCACACACACACACACACACACACACACACACACACACAAACACACACAAACACACACGCAGGCACGCAGGCACGCAGGCAAGCAAATAGTCACTAGAAGCACTCCGAGATTGAAAACCTCCGCAAAGACCATGGGGTCACAGATGCCATAAAATCTACACACAGTGGAATCCTGTGCCTATCATGTGACTTACAAAAAAAATATTGACCAAACCATAATCACTGGTTCCTTTCGTCATTTCCAACAATGCCACAAAATGTCATTAAAATCTGCTCATAATATTGTGAGTTATCCTGCTGGCAGACAAACAAAGAGACAAGTAAACCAACGCGACCGCAAACATTACCTCCTCGCAAGTATGAGAGAATACCATAGACTGCATTAGGAGAATTGGCCAGGAGATTGGTCTAGGGACAATACAGTTCTCAACCTTTTTTGAACAAATGCCCCCCTCCATCATAAGCCTCGCAGCGCCTCCTTGAGCTCACCGTAAGCCTGCCAACACCCCCCTTAGTATTGACAAATAAACTAGACTAATGCCCCGCAATGATAACTAAGCACTGCCCCCTCTCAGCTGTACCCTTCTCTACTCTCCCCTAGAGCAGTGTTTCTCAACCTTTTTTTAGGCGAGGCACCCTTTCAATTCATGAAAAATCTCAAGGCACACCAAACCAACAAGCCGTAACATGGCATCGCATCCGATACCACACAGGCTTAGAAAAGTAACACATTTGGAGACGTCACACAACCTACGTTCGAAGTTGCAACTTTAGCCTATCTCTAACAAGCTACAGTATGTGTAGGCCATACTGGGGCGACCTAAATTTAGGCTACTTTATTGTGCGTAAATGGTAGATGAAAGATTCCACTGACTAGGCATTTATTCATTCATTTAGACAAATATGTGTTATATTGCATAATTTATTTAGGTCAATTTCACATACCGTCAGCCACGTTTCCGTGGCACCCCTGAGGTGGGCGTGAGGCACCCCGGTTGAGAAACACTGCCCTAGAGCTCCCAACGCCCCCTGGGAGGCTTTAGAGCCCCCGTTGAGAACCTAGGAGAAACCCAGGAAATACAGGAGTGTTGGCAGCAAAGGGTAGGAGATGAAAGCACCGCTAGAAAGAGGGAAATAAAGGGAGCAGGATGAATAGACAGCAAGAAGAGGGGGAATGGTGAATACAAGCACCGCGATATAAAGAGAGAGGAAAAAAGGGAGAGGAGAGAGCTGGGGTGAGAGAGTGATGCGAATTTAAGTGTGGCACAAATCTAGACAGGGCTATTAGACTCCTGGGCAGACACACAAAGGCAGACAGAGTGAAAAAGAAATGAGGGAGATAGAGAGAGCAAGGAAGAGAGAGGCAGACTGGGAGAAGACAGAGACAGAAAGAAAGAAAAGAGGAGAGCGATACAGTACACAGAGAAAAAGAGTGAGGGACACAGACAGAGAGAAGGAGATAGAGAGAGGGATGGAGAGGAAGGTAGAGCGAACAAGTGGATGAAGACCGAGGAAGAGATGGAGGACAGGAGGACTGTAGACAACAAAAGAGAATGGGAGATAGAGAGAGACAGGGGGAAAGAGAAG
Organism: Engraulis encrasicolus; assembly: GCF_034702125.1. Lineage (NCBI taxonomy): Eukaryota > Metazoa > Chordata > Actinopteri > Clupeiformes > Engraulidae > Engraulis > Engraulis encrasicolus. The sequence goes on along the minus strand of NC_085860.1, from coordinate 55,550,578 downwards.
GAGAAGAATGAAGAGAGCGAGAGAGAGAGGGGGGTCAGAGAGAATGAGGGAAAGAAAGAGATGGGAAAGAGAATGAGATGATGGAGAGAGAGAGAAAGGTTCAGGGAGAGCTGGATAGAAACTGTGGAAGAGATAAGGCAAACAACATTGGAAAAAAGAAAGCAAGGAGAAACAGACAGGGAGAGGAGAGGAGAGCAGGGTAGTGGTAGAGGAGGAGAGGAGAGGAGAGGAGAGGAGAGGGGGGGAGGAGAGGAGAGGAGAGGAGAGGAGCATAGAGGAGAGGAGAGAAGAGGAGAGGAGAGGGGGATGGAGGAGAGGGGCTGAGAGGAGATGAGAGGTGAGGGGAGAAGAGGGGGGAGAGGAGAGCATAGGAGAGGAGAGGGGAGGAGAGGAGGGGGGGAGGAGGAGAGGAGATGGGAGAGGAGAGGAGAGGAGAAGGGGGGAGAGGAGAGGAGAGTAGAGGAGAAGAAAGGAGAGGAGAGGAGAAGGGGGGAGAGGAGAGGAGAGTAGAGGAGAAGAAAGGAGAGGAGAGGAGAGATGAGGAGAGGAGAGGAGGAGAGGAGGGGAGAGGGGAGGAGAGGAGAGGAGAGGAGAGGAGAGGAGAGGAGAGGAGAGGGGAGGATGTGTTTTTAGAGGGCCATCTGTTCTCCTCTCTGCCAGCCCCCTGAGGAGCTGTCTCACGCTGTCTCGGAACTACCACTACCACTACTACCATATCCTCCTATCCTCTCTACCACTACCACTACTACCATATCCTCCTATCCTCTCTACCTTACCACTACCCTACCCTCCTATCCTCTCTACCTTACCACTACCATGCCCTCCTATCCTCTCTACCACTACCCTGCTCTCATCTCCTCTCAACCCAACCACTACCTACCTCTCCTCTCCTCTCCTCTCCTCTCCTCTCCTCTCCTCTCCTCTCCTCTCCTCTCCTCCCCTCTCTTCTCCTCTCATCTCCTCTCCTCTCCTCTCCTCTCCACTCCTCTCATCTCATCTCTTCTCCTCTCCACCCTACCACTACCCTGCTCTCATTTCCTCTCTACCACTACCCTGCTCTCCTCTCCTCTTCTCTCCTCTCTTCTCCTCTCCTCTCCTCTCCTCTCCTCTCCTCTCCTCTCCTGTCCTTTCCTCTCCTCTACCTCTGGTCTGCTCTACTCTACCCTCTCTCCTCTCCTCAACTATCTTCTCCTCAATTATCTTCTCCTCTCATCTCCTCTCCTCTCATCTCATCTCCTCAATTATCCTCTCCTCTCCTCTCATCTCCTCTCTACCCTACCACTACCCTGCACTCCTCTCCTCTCGTCTCCTCTCTTCTACTTTTGGTCTCATCTCCTCCCCTCTCTACCAAACCACTGTCATTCTATCCTCTCTTCTCTACCCCTGCTCTCCTCTTCTCTACCCCTCCCCTCCCCTCCTCTCCTCTCCCCTCCTCCCCTCCCCTCCTCTCCTCTCCCCTCATCTCCTCCTCTCCTCTTCTCCACCCCTCCCCTCCCCTCCCCACCTCTCCTCTCCTCCTCCTTTGCTTTGCTGTGACTGCAATAGTGCACAGATGGCTGTGGTGGCAGACAGTCTTGAGTGCAGGAGGTGCCACAGTGCACAGTGTCTAGTCCTCCCAGACCCCAGTCTCTGTACCATAGCTCTACACCAGTGATTCTCAAAGTGTGGTCCGGGGACCACTGGTGGTCCGCAATAGAGCTCAGGTGGTCCGCAAGGGGATTTCTATTTTTCCAAGACAAGCTAGCAGTAGGCTACATTTGTAACATTATTACAAAGCTAAACATACTGTAGCTGAAGTCTTATTTTCAACAAAATAAGACAGGCTTGTAATGTGAATAGAATGTAAGTGATCTGCATCGAAATGAGCAGTGTCAAATAAGCACCCGTCAACCGTCAATTCAGTTGAGAGGTGGTCCCTTTGGACATTTTTGGGGGGACAAAGTGGTCCTCGGTCTGAAAAAGTTTGAGAACCACTGCTCTACACTGAACTGCACAAACACATGCAGAACACAGCACCTGCTGAGATCTTACGTAATGCTGCCTAGCCTAGTCCAACCTGGCTTTGCGACATACACACACGTGCATGCAAACACGCACGCACAAGCACAAACACATAGCCTCACCTTAATATCTTTGTGGGGCCCCCTCCCATTGACTTCAATTCATATTAACCCTACCAATAGCTAAAGAAAACCACAACAGTTCACCTGTCAGTGAGGAAATGTTTTTACACTTTTACTTTTACCAATAACAACAAAACTACCCCAGCAAAAGAGGTCAAAACATGTGGGGTCCAGGATTTGGGCCCCACATGGAGCAAGGGCCCCACCTTGTTGGTGTGCTACAATAGCAGTGGCCTTACAAAGGTAGATTGGTGCAATACACACACGCACACACACACACACACACACACACACACACACACACACACACACACACACACACACACACACACACACACACATGAATGTAGTAGCTCCGTGTTATTCTCTAGCAAATAGAAACCTGCTGCCAATATTTTTTTTTAATCTAGGTGACTCAGTCCCACATTGCCCCCCTACAAAGCCACTGCAGTTCAGTTTTAAAAACAATATGGCACCACTGCTCCTCCCTACGTGAAAACAAAACAGACTAGTCGAGACCAGGCTGGCTGGCTGGTCGGAGGAGCTTGTTTGCAGCAGTTTGCCTTCCTGCTGTGATGTCTGCTTCTGTGATGTTAGAGAGAGAGAGCCCAGAGTGGGATTGTGGGTAGGACTGATAAAGGCAGCCCAGACAGACCTTGTCTAGCCAGGGAGGTATTCCAAGAAAAGTCACCCCAACAAAGCAGAAAGGCAGTAAGTGCACTGTTGTTGAAAATGATTTATTATGATTTCTGCACGGGCCTACTGGGCCCAGATCCAGGAGCCCAAGAGTCAACGGGGCCCTGGGCTCTAGCCTTGTTGCTCTCATATAGCGCATTCAGGCCGACTGAGAACCGTGCTGGAGCCCGTTCCCGCACCTAATCGCGAACCGACCGTCGTGTTCACGCCACAGATATTTGCGTTCGCGAACCGGAAAATTGGTTCGCAATGCGAACCGCAAAATACTAGGTTTTTCTCTGCGAACCGTGACGACAGCGTGGTCGTCAGCAGGTTCATCCGGGTAACACAGTCACGTGCGAAAAAAGTTCAGAGCCCGGTATGAACACTGGCGGTTCGCAGACAAACACTTTAGTGCCGAACGTAACTGGTGCGAGCACCGACACCGGCTCCGTTCTGGTCGGCCTGAAAGCCATAATAGTGCACTAAGCACTATTTAACAACTGTATTTTCACATTTTCTCACGGGACAACCCCCCACCCTCCAGCAACATAGACTCTCACACCTGGCCTTCAAACCCTGAATTGTTTTGTAAACTATAGCCACGCCCATTGAGGGGGACCTTTGTTGTTGCCTGGCCAAGGGAACCATGGAATCATAATTCATCCCAGCCCGGGTCGCAGGGCGCCAGGGTCTGATGGGCTGCAGGCTTCTGTGCGGAGTTGTATAAAGTAGAAGTAAAAGTACTCTTACACATGTAATTACAACACCAGTAGTATGATACTACAAAGTTGAAACCATGTGACATCATACCACTAAGTGTTGTGATTACATTTGTACGAGTAGTTCTACTTCTAGTAGAGAGAGAGAGAGGGTCCGAGGCACTCTGAAGTCCTTTATTATTATTACATCGACAGCATTGATAGCCGACGCGCTTTAATCGCGTGTGACCTTCTTCAGGGCTAATGGGCCTTGCATGTGACCGAAACGCGTTGCCTACCAATGGTGTCCATGTAATAATAAAGGAATTTTAATCCCTTAAGACACAGCATTATAAATTAGCTGTTACCAGAATGGCAATGACCAAGTCGTGATGTATTACTAAAGGCCCTGTGCACTGTCATAGACTATTAGTGTAGTACTATTGTAGTTAACTTTCAATGTCTATTACAGCGTGCCACAGGAGGTACGGCGTGCATTATGGGGCTACTATGGACTTCAGAGTGCCTCTGACCGATAAGCACCTGCAATTACCCCACAGACACAACTCATTCCCCCTCTCTAGTTCTAGTTCTACTGTATTGCAACTCTGCTTCTGTGCTAGCCTTCCAGCCTGCTCTGGTTCCAGGGCTCTGGGGACCGCATGGGGGCCTAGGGCTGGGCGATGTGGGAACAAACCTACATCACGATATGGGTTACTTTATATCACGATAACGATATATATCACGATATAGCACAATTATTTATGTTTTCAGTTATTCTCTTTATTTGCTCTATTTTGTCCTGTCGCAAAACCACATTTCTTCAAAATTAATCTTTTTATTCTATTTTTTACAGTTAAATGAACTTAGAGCAGCATACATAGTGGCAACATGAAATGTAATTAAATGATATTAAATTGTATAAAATTGATCAAATTTGTTTATCACGATATAAACGATAGAGGAGAAAGGGCACGATATGCACTTTTCTATCACGATAACGTAGGGCTGCACAATTAATCGAAAATCGTGATAAAATCGTGAAATCGAAGTCGTGATTTTAATTGTGATTTAATCGTGGCAATAGTGACCTACTTTTGAGAGCGTCCTTGAAGCCAGAACATACTGACAGGCTGGTGTTTCTGGCCAGAAATCTGTCCACCTAAGTTTCATGCTATTGCCTTTACATAATTATTACAATTCATTTTATTTTGCTCATCCCGTATGTAATTCATTCTTGGTTATATTTCATCTTGTTATAATTTTCAAAAAAATCTGCAAAAATCAATAATCGTGATTAATGATCGTGATTATGATTTTGACCAAAATAATCGTGATTATGATTTTGACCAAAATAATCATGATTATGATTTTTTCCAAAATCGTGCAGCCCTACGATAACGATATATATCGTCATATTGCCCAGTTCTATGGGGGCCGCCTGGCTGATAAGTTCCTCTGGCTCCCGCCGTCTGCCAAAACACAGCAGATGGAGAGGCCACAACCTAGCCCTGCACCACACCCCCGCCAACACACACACATATACACACATATACTCACAAAACCGGCCACAAACAGGCATAGGCAGGCACACATAACACACAGACAGAAATGCAAAACACGGATGCACATACACACGTGCACACTCTGATATGCACAAACTGACACTCTCTCTCACACACACGCACAAACATGAACATGGATGCACAGACATGGACTCTCTCTCTCTCTCTCTCTCTATCTCTCTCTCACACACACACACACACACACACACACACACACACACACACACACACACACACACACACACACACACACACACACACACACACAGGATTAATACATTTCACTCTACTCTACTCTACTACTCAAGCACACTAACACACACACACACACACACACACACACACACACACACACACACACACACACACACACACACACACACACACACACACACACACACACACACACACATACACGTCGTAGTTCAGCCAAGTCCACAAAGGCCAATGTTATTGTTGTCATATCTCTAAATTTGGTGGTGGCTGGGGGACCTTTATTATGACAGCTTTTTAAAAACAGCAGCAGCATCACTAAGACAACAAAAATCCAATAGCATGACATCATGTTCGCACAGTGTAGACAGACACTCCCTGTTGAGCTGGCTTCAATCAGCCTTTTCCCAATACATTCCGACTCTTGACTGTACGTACGCCTTGTTAGCACAAGGGGTGGTGTGCAAAAACATTGTCATGACAATGCATCGCAACACCTGTTTTCACGATATACTGCATCTATTCATGATAAGGTATCTCGATATTTATTTCCACGATATACTGCATCGATTCATAGAGATAGAATCACGTGAACCCTTAGCCAATTCATACAGTAGAGATAGAATCACATTGTAGCATGCATATCGTGATGCACATTACATCGTGAACCCTTAGCCAATTTCCGTCCCTAGTTAGCACATTGTAGCATGCATATCATGATGCACATTACATCGTGAACCCTTTGCCAATTCATACAGTAGAGATAGAATCACATTGTAGCATGTATATCGTGATGCACATTACATCGTGAACCCTTAGCCAATTTCCGTCCCTAGTGAACCCTTAGCCAATTTCCGTCCCTAGTAGCACCATGTATATCGTGATGCACATTAAATCGTGAACCCTTAGGCAATTTCTATCCCTAGTTAGCACCATGAGCAATGCCACATTGTAGCATGTATATCGTGATGCACATTAAATCGTGAACCCTTAGCCAATTTCCGTTCCTAGTTAGCACCATGTGCAGTGCCCCTAATGGCACTAGTAATGGCCGTACAGCTGTTGAACTCCTGCGAACTTCTGGGATAGCGAAGTAGCCATTGTTTGTGTACTGCAGTGATTCTCAAAGTGTGGTCCGCGAGGGGATTTCTACTTTTCCAAGACAAGTTAACAGTAAGCTATATTTATAGGCTTGTAAATGTAAATAAAAAGTAAGTGATCTGCATCAAAATTAGCAGTCAAATTATCACCCGTCAACTGTCAATTAAGTTGACAGGTGGTCCCTGAACACTTTTGGGGGGACAAAGTGGTCCTCGAGCTGAAAAGGTTTGAGAAAAACTGGTCTACTGCAATATGACCAGATATAGGTGATAAAGTCATCCGCATACCGTTCGGTTCCTGGCTGAAAGCTTACCAGGGTATTAATTTGTACTACCAAGGTGCTTCCTCATTTGTTGCCTTCTACATACGTAAGCAGTAGAGCAGGGGTATTCAATTAAATGTCATCGAGGTGGAGGTTTTCAAGTAGATATAGGGGTGTTATTTTTTTCAAAAATGTGTTTTCTCCTTTGTCCCTAAACTCATTATTATAGGACAGTGAGGAAAGCATTGAGAGAGAGAGAGAGAGAGAGAGAGAGAGAGAGAGAGAGAGAGAGAGAGAGAGAGAGATGTTGAAGGAACGGGTAATGACCGCGGGCCAGACTCGAACCCGCGTCGCCAAATAAATAAATACATGGCATGATGACACCTCAGCCCACCGAGCCACGGCACCCCCACCATGGACGGAAGTTTAGGTGGGTAATGGATGCCAGGCAGCCCAGCTAGCGCTAACTGAGATGAGTTCACATCACATTGGCCTCCTGAAGCATGCAATATTCAACACCTCCTCAAATTAGCGGAAGCATAACAAAACAAACACGAGGCCTGTGCAGATGTTTCTGGCAGACCATGTGTGGGGATGACAAAGCATTCAATATTTACGCAGCAGCGTCATGAATAAGTCACTCGCTCAGAATGACTCAGTGTTTCGTCTTCAGATGAAGGGGTCTTTGGGTCATTTTATTTGTTTATTTTTTATCTATTTTAGGAGGCCTTTCCTCACCCCTTAATGCATGCTGTGCCTCGAGTGGCACTCTGTAATAGTCATTGAAAAGTTAACTGCCATAGTACTACAACACTATGCCATAACACAGGGCCTTAAGTTATGGACTATATGACTTGGCCATTGACATTCTTATAACAACACATTTATAACGGTGTGTCTTAACAGGATAGTTGTCAGACAGCTTAACAGACTAAGTGCACAGTAAATGGTTTAACACCATGAGGGTTGAATTAATCGCTACGTGTTAAAATAACACTGGAGACATGACTGTGTGTGCAATGCATTTCAACAAGTAGTCAAGTGGCTATCTTCAACCATAGCCAACAACAACAGAACAAGAATGGGTATCATACCAACGGATTAATGTTCACAACAAAACATACAATCCATGATACACATACAAACACAGGAGGTGCGTGTTCTCTGTTTCAATACATTTAGTCATTACACAGCCCCAATGGCCGCCAGAGGAATTTTAAATATGAGAATATGACCCAGTTTGGTAATGAGAGGTTCTACGCCAGTGGTGCAAGTGTTGTCTAAATATACCGTAAGAATATGTGGCAGTGGCCTCTGTGTGGTGGACGGTTAGTGTCTGAGTCTTTACATGTGTGGGGGGTTACAATGCTTTGCCAGTGATTTTTAAATAGAGCTATCCACAGCTATGATATAAATGATATAAACAAAAACACATACACACACACACACACACACACACACACACACACACACACACACACACACACACACACACACACACACACACACACACACACACACACATGAATACAATATCATGATATTATATAGACAGTGTGGGGTCATTACAACTTCTTCCCTGCCTTAACAAATAACTGTGTATGTATGCAGTAGGTCAGGAGGGGACATGCTGGCTATCTAACGTGAAGCAAAACAGATGATAGTAATCCAATTGGATTTCCGATTGTGTGTTGTGTCACCCATCAACTGTGCTTCTGTGTGTGTGTGTGTGTGTGAATGCTGGAGCGGTGGCAGGCCTGACCCAGTTCCAGCTGAAATCCTTCATTCCTCATTCCTCATTTCTCATTTCTCATTCCTCATTTCTCATTTCTCATTTCTCATTTCTCATTCCTCATTTCTCATTTCTCATTTCTCATTTCTCATTTCTCCCGAGTCTCTGGTACACAGTGTTCTAAAGCAGCACTGATCACAGCACAGCAGCACGGGAGGGGATCACTCTGTTCTCTCTCTCTCTCTCTCTCTGAGTGTGCCTATGCGTGTGTGTGTGTGTGTGTGTGTGTGTGTGTGTGTGTGTGTGTGTGTGTGTGTGTGTGTGTGTGTGTGTGTGTGTGTGTGAGTGTGTGTGATCTGTCAATGCGTGTGTGCTCTGTGTGCAAGTGTGTGTGTGTGTGTGTGTGTGTGTGTGTGTGTGTGTGTGTGTGTGTGTGTGTGTGTGTGTGTGTGTCAGTGTATGTGTGTATACTTGTGAGCGCATCAGCATGTCTGCATGTGTGTGTTTGCGCATGTGCGTGCATGCGTGCGTGCGTGCGTGCGTGCGTACGTGCGTGAGTGCTTGCGTGCGTGCGTGAGTGCGTGCGTGCTTGTGTGTGTGTGCGTGTGTGTCTGTATGTGTGTGTGTGTGTGTGTGTGTGTGTCTGTATGTGTGTGACATGTGTGTGTGTGCACTGCAGCTAGACCATATAGTATAAGAGTCTGCATGGTGAGGTAGAGTTCAAGGAAATTTTCAGCTTCATCCCTTAGCGAACAGATAAAACAGAGAAACATTTCAGAAGACTGCCTTACATTTGCTTTGTAAGGGTCCTTGTCCTTTAGCTAGGATCAATACCAACAGGGTTCAGTTCAGTCCAGTCTGATCTGGATGGTGAACTTACTTAGGTGCTGTTTATACATACCTGGGTATTTTGATAAACGAACATTTTTCTTCTCTACGCTTAGCAAAATATTTTCGTTCACATCAAAGGCAAATACGCATAAATATGCTGTTGAGAGCTGTCATAAATACGTTAAGCCTGTGCGCCGTAAGTAGAAGTCTCCGTTTATCTCTGTTTATATAAACAAACGCTAACCGGAGATTTTAAAAAGTCTCCACTTTTGCCAGAGTTTTTTTTTGGATCTTCATTTATAGAAGGAAAACCTTCGTTTGTTTGTGAAAGAAAGGCTTAACCTAAGGGGAAGGTCTTCGTATATCAAAATACCTGGGTATGTATGAGCAGCACCTTAGTGTGATCAGCGAGCATATACACAATATGAATACACAATACATAATAATAATAATAATAATAATAATAATAATAATAATAATAATAATAATAATAATACACAATACATACACAATATGAATGTCTGAGAGCGTTTGTATGTAGGTGCTGGTGTACAGATCTTGAGCTGTGGTTGCATGACGTGCTACAAGTAAAACCTCATTGGCCCAAATACATATCCATTATACAGACAAGCCGTCCATTTGCCAAAATTATATAAAATATTATATATTATATTATATAAAATTATATAAAAACAACTGAAACCAGTGGAGCAGAGGAATTCTTGTATAGCACTTAAAAGAAGACCACAGACACAGAGCAGAGCAGGCCCAACCATCCAGCAGTGATTCCCAACCTATGGGTCGGGACCCAACCTATGGGTCACCAAAGATCCACAGTGGGTCTCGAAGCCCTCTTGACTTTAAGGCATTTAATTTTAATACTATATATAGCCCATGTTGAATAAATGACAAAGCATTTAAACTAGTATATGCATAGAAGCAACACAATGTGATACATTAAACATTTATTCTATATTTGACTGAGGACAAAGTGTGGAATAAAATGATAACTAATGCGTTTTCGCAGGAAACAGAGTATCATGTAACTCCCTCTCGTGCGGGCTCTCGCACGGTTGGGTCACCAAAGCTTACAATGGTAAAAATATGGGTCCCTGAAGAAAAAGGTTGGGAACCACTACCATAGAGCGTAGGGAAGCCTTTTGTCTCCGCCTCAGCCTCAGCACGCAATGCAGAGATGTGCCAAGACCTCATCTACTGTACCAGGCCCCGGTGGCACACACGCACACACACACATGCACGCACGCCTGCAACACACACGTGCAGGCACACGCACATGCACATACACACACATACGCACACACAAGCACACACATACACACACAGATGTCATATATACACATACACACCTGGAAGTATGCACACACACACACACACACACACACACACACACACACACACACACACACACACACACACACACACACACACACACACACACACACACACACACACACACACACAAACACACACCTAGGCCAGTCAAGCCAGTGCACAGCTGAAGCCCTATAATTGCTCCCCGCAAAAGCCTGTCCAGAAACTCAACGCCTCCACACACAGTCCCACACAGTCAGCGGCCATGCACGCAAAACAAAAATGTTTACCTATAGAGGTGCCCATTTGGCAATATGTCATAAAAATCTCTATACATACACTATTTCACCCCACACATGAATATTGCACAAACATTTTATCTCCAGGAAAAAAATATTGTATGAAGGCCTTTAAAATGATTATATCTATTAACTTTTCAGAGATGTGATATATTGCCTAGGAGTCATCTCAGTACTAAAATGCTAGTGGGAAACAGCCCAGAGCAGTTACTCACACAAGTGTAGAATCCTAAAGGTGAAGGGAAAAACTGACTCAGGCTTTCCCTCATCAAACACAACTCCATCGCACACAAAGAAGCAGACTCCTACATGGAACAACGTCAAAACTGTTCCATTGCTCACAGGGTCCATAAACGTTACATTTCCACCTATCTATCTATTTCCACCTGTCTGTCTGTCTGTCTGTCTGTCTTTCTGTCTGTCTGTCTGTCTGTCTGTCTGTCTGTCTGTCTGTCCGTCCGTCCGTCCGCCCGCCTGTCTGTCTGTCTATCTATCTATCCATCTATCCATCTATCTATCTAATATATTCCTTCCAACCAAGGTATTTAAAAGACGTGTGTCAACTCTACTGTAATTGGTTCTATCTTGTGGTTCTGCCTCGTGGTTTTGTTGTGTTCTTCCTGGTTCTGTTGCCCGTGGTTTCCAGAGAGTCCCTGTGCAGGGTCGAGTCCCCCTGTGCTGAGCTGTGCTGAGAGACCCTGTGCAGGGTCGAGTGCTGTGCTGTGCTGTGCTGTGCTGTGCTGTGCTGTGCTGTGCTGTGCTGAGCTGTGCTGAGAGACCCTGTGCAGGGTCGAGTCCTGTGCTGTGCTGTGCTGTGCTGTGCTGTGCTGTGCTGTGCTGTGCTGTGCTGTGCTGTGCTGTGCTGAGCTGTGCTGAGAGACCCTGTGCAGGGTTGAGTCCTGTGCTGTGCTGTGCTGTGCTGTGCTGTGCTGTGCTGTGCTGTGCTGTGCTGTGCTGTGCAGGGTGCAGTCCTCCTGTGCTGTGCTGTGCTGTACTGTACTGTACTGTACTGTGCTGTGCTGTGCTGAGCTGTGCTGAGCTGTGCTGAGCTGTACTGTGCTGTGCTGTGCTGTGCTGTGCTGTGCGGTGCTGTGCTGTGCTGCCTTGTGCTGTGCTGAGCTGTACTGTGCTGTGCTGTGCTGTGCTGTGCTGTGCGGTGCTGTGCTGTGCTGCCTTGTGCTGTGCTGTGCTGTGCTGTGCTGTGCTGTGCTGTGCTGTGCTGTGCTGTGCTGTGTTGTGTTGTGTTGTGTTGTGCTGTGCTGTGCTGTGCTGTGCTGTGCTGTGCTGTGCTGTGCTGTGCTGTGCTGTGCTGTGCTGTGCTGTGCTGTGCTGTGCTGCGCTGTGCTGCGCTGTCCTGTGCTGTCTGGTCCGGTTGGCCCTGCTTTACCTGGCCACAGAGGCGATTCTAGGTTCACCTGGGGCCCAAAGCAAAATGTCAAAGTGAACATTTGAAAGAAATGTGCCACTACTGTAGCTGTAGTGTGAGCTGTAGTTCACCCTCCAGGGGCTTGGGGGCCCCAAGCGGCTGCCTGCCTAGCCTGGTGACAAGATGCGCCTCTGCCTGGTGTCACACAGCAGCAACGCAGCCAGAGATTCTTTAAGTATATAGAGATATGCCAACGTAATAGGTTGCTATGGGCACCTAACATGACCAGGTTCCGGTCTGCCTAAAGGGGCGTGTCATAATACTCCTAGCATTGAATAGAACAGTCCTTCGGTCTGCCTAGGTCTGCCTAAAGGGGGATTCCCCCCCCTCCCCCTTGCAATAATAGAACCCGGAAACAATGGGCCAATGGAACCTCTCTCTCTCTACTCTCTCTGGCACAGCTTTCATCTCAGCAGTGGGCCATACAGTCCATGCCAGGGCCATCAGCTCGCCCTCTGTTTCTCAACATCGCTCTCTCTCTCTCTCTCTCTGTTCATCTCTCTCTTTCTGCTGTCATATCCTTCCATCACACTCTCTCTTTGCCTCTCTGTCCTTCTCTCCATCCCCCCCTCCTCTCCCTCTCTCGCTCGCGCATTCTCACTCTCGCTCACTCTCTCTCTCTCTCTCTCTCAATGTCCCTCTCCATCTTTCTCTCTTGTGTTTCCCTCTGTCTCTCCTATTCAGTCTTGCTGTGCTGTCTTTCCAATCTGTCTGACTCTCTGTCCTGTCCGGAAAGTGCAGCCTCCATTTCACTACCGGTATGTCTCTCTGTATATACATTTCTTTCTCTCTCCCGTCTCCATTTCTGCCTGTCTCTCTGTATCTCATCATTTCCTTCTGTCTGTTTTCCAACCTATTTGCCTCACTCTGTTTCTCTTCCTGCCTCCTGCCTTGTTCTGATTCTCTCAATCTGCTCAGTCTCTATGTGTTCCTCACTGCACTGCCCCCACCTCACCCCACCTCGCCTCACCACACAACTCTCTGTTCCTAGCCATCCTCACTCCTACTCCTTCCTTCCTGCTCAAAGTGCTGAATATCTCTCTCTCTCTCTCTCTCTCTCTCTCTCTCTCTCTCTCTCTCTCTCTCTCTCTCTCTCTCTCACACACACACACCCTCCATTGCCTCTCTCTAGCTCTCTGTCTGTCTCCGTTTCTCTCTCTCTATCTCTCTCCCTCTCTCTCTTCTTGCTGTCCAATATGTTCCATTTCTCCATCTCTCTGTCTCTCTGCTGTCCTACTTTTCCTCAGCGCTCCACCTTAGAGACGGAAGGCAGCAGCAGACCTCTCCCTGGTGCCTCATCTACCCAGACCCTGATGGCACACACACACACACACGCATGCACACACAGACGCGAGTGCACACACACACACACACACACACACACACACACGCACACACACACACACACACACACACACACACACACACACACACACACACACACACACACACACACACACACACACACACACACACACACGAGGAACTTCAACCACAAGCACAAGCTATGCTACCCTGTGCAACCTCTCTCTGGCATTGCATGGCCTGTACATTACATACGCACACAACTAGAGAGAAGAGAGGACAAGACAAGACAAGACAAGACAAGAGAAGAGAAGAGAAGAGAAGAGAAGAGAAGAGAAGAGGAGAGGAGAGGAGAGGAGAGAAGAGAAGAGAAGAGAAGAGAAGAGGATGCTACTGAACGCCATGGAAACTGCACATCAGTTTTAGGCTGTAGCCTAATTGCACACTGGAGGTTTAGCCCGGAGACTTCCTTTTCCCCCCTTAGGGTATGTGTGTGTGTGTGTGTGTGTGTGTGTGTGTGTGTGTGTGTGTGTGTGTGTGTGTGTGTGTGTGTGTGTGTGTGTGTGTGTGTGTGTGTGTGTGTGTGTGTGTGTGTGTGTGTGTGTGTGTGTGTGTGTGTGTGTGTGTGTGTGTGTGCGCGTGCTAGTGTATGTGTGTGTGTTTAGAAGGGTTTCTGCAAGAGTAAAAACTGCCTGCATGTTGCCAGAGATGGCACACTCACAACTAATTCCCCAACCTCAGAAGTGCTAACTAATGCCCGTCTTACTGTAACAAGTGCTATCTAACCCGGAGTCTGTGGTGCAGTAGAAATCTGGCTCATTATGTTACGCAATTCCCATTGATGATGTGTGATGCTGTTCATACATACCCGGGTATTTTAATATACGAAGACGTTCCCCGTCGGTTGTGCCTTTCGTTCACAAACAAACAAAGGTTTTCCCTCTATAAACGAAGCTAAAAAAAAAAAATCCAGCAAAAGTGGAGATGTTTTTTCAAATTTCCGGTTAGCGGAGACTTGAATGGCACTCTACTTACGGCGCACAGGCTTAACGTAATTATGACTACTCTCAACAGCATATTTATGCGTATTTGCCTTTGATGTGAAGGAAAATATTTTGCTAAGCGTAGAGAAGAAAAATGATCGTTTATCAAAATACCCAGGAAAAATACCCACTGCAGCTGCCACCCTTTCACACTGACCCAGGTTCCCCTAGCCTGGCAAACCAGCGCCACCCGCTGGGCGCTGAAATTTTTCAGCTGCGAGTGGGTCTGGCCTAGGATCTAAGAACGTTTTGAACACTGCCCTGAGTCTGGCAAAACCAATTACAACGCAGAGATTTGTTTTGAATCAAAGCAGGCGGGGTTTTGAGGGAGTGATGACGAAGCTTGCAACACCGTTGGGAAAGCACATCGACGGCAAAGATCGCCGATTGGTCAGAGCACCGGCACGGTTTGAAAAAACAACAGGTTGTTCTCATCAGCAATCGTCCGAAGTAACGTTCAGCGGTGCCAGACTAAATTATTCCGGTCTCACATTTAGGCTGGTTTATCAGGCTAAGGTTCCCCATCTCACCTGAATAATATAATCTGATAGACACACACTGGTGATGCCACCATTCCACACTTATGTTTCCTTCGGGATCTTGGAGAGGGACATGCATGACATGCATGTCAAATTAGAAATTATTTAGCTTGAATAAATATGGAACGAAGTGGGGTTCTTGTACTTTACTGGTGGACAAACCCCCCTAAAACCCTTGCCTAGCTGCGACCCATACAATCAACTTGAAGTGAAATTTGTTTGCTGACAATGTGGGTGTAATGTACAGTATGCTGGTAACTGAGTACTGTAGAGTAATATGCCTAAGTGGCAGCATAGGTGTAGCCACATCTGGGCTGGGCCTCAGTGTGCCAACCCCACTTGTCAACCATAACAGCCAACCCAAAGAAGAGAGACTTCTGACTGTCAGTTCCAGTACCCTAGGTGTATGTATCCTGTTTATGCTACTGGGTGTCAGTGTTGTGTTGTATGCTATTGGGTGTCCGTGTTGTGTTGTATGCTACTGGGTGTCAGTGATGTGTCTGATCAAATCCTGCCCAAAAGGTTCTCAAAAAACACCAATTTCAACAAATTGATTTATATGGGCACAAAACTGTAGAAAAAAACGTCAAATTTTTCCTGTTTTTACCCGAAGACAGCCATCCCACGTAGCCGTGTGACCGCCTAATATGGCAACACTGCCGGGTGGTAGCCTGAAGCCTCAGCGTAAACTGGGCATCATTCATAAAGCATTGCCACCCATTCCCACACCCATTTACCAACCAATGTTATATAACTACACGTACAGCTATGTAGCTTTCGCAAGGTATGGCAAGAGACAGGGCTACAGTACTTGAGTCCAGATCAAGTGTGTTTTTTTACGAACTTGGACTTAACTTAGACTCGCTAGTAGTTGGACTCAGACTTGTCTTGGACTTGGACACTGGTCTTGCCAATAGCGCTTTTGCATTCGCTCAGGTCCATCATATATTCTAGAGTGGAGGTTTACCTGTAAAGGGACACTGTGCAAGAAATGGTCAAAAAAGGTACTGCAACTATGCTGCTCATTGAAACTGGGCTGTCTATTGCCAAATTTGATCTTTACATGAAAGTTTACTAAGTAATAAACAAATATTTCTAGTATGGTCCAAGTACAGTCATTTTTGCAGCTAAAAATGGCTATTTTTGGAAATTCAAAATGGCGGACCATGGAGAAGATCCCCTTTTCATGTATGAAAAGTGCAATTTTTCCAGTCATAATGGATACTTAGAATTTGATGCTGGTGGTAAGTATTCATGAAAAAGGTAACATTAGTGAATGGGCAGGATGAATTCTGGAAATATACAACTAAAAATCTCACACAGTGTCCCTTTAATTCAATACTAATTTATCCTCACATGCATGGCACATAGTTAACCTTCAAACACTCGTGTAATTCAGCAATTTTATTGATTTACAATGACCAACATTAGGGTGCATCAAAAAATGCTTTTTTCAGCCTATTGATCTGTCTGGGTGATAAAAGTGTTCCACTGCATGTACAAATAACACATGCAAAATATTTTTGCAATCCATGGTGGTTTACAGGTCCAACGGAATATGAGCTGATATGAAGGACTTGTGGATTAACTGCGTCAGTCTTTGCCAATTCAACGAAACCCTCCCACCTAATAACTTGGACTGTTTTTGTGATTTTGTTGAAATATTTTAACCTAAATATTTAAATGAAATAAAACCACTTTGACATATGTAAAATAACAGATTCCTAATTAACTATAATCATCAGTACCCCCCAAAATAATAGATATAAGTATTTCCGAGAAACTGGGAAATTCACACACTGACACACAGGCTAAGCAAAAGGAAAAAAATCTTCAGTTTTGGATAGAATGATGTTGTAATAAATAAAGGCCTCATGAAAATCAGAGTGTTTGACTCTGAGTTTGTTAGGCATGGTGAATAACTGTTGAGCTGCTCTTCAGCCATGGAGGGACTTTGAATTCTTACTTGCAACTCTCACAAGTAATTTCTGAAAGGACTTTACTCTGGTGTCTACAGGACACAAAGCAGGTCTGGCACCACAGTCTTGATTCCACCAGACATCCTCAGCCGGCCAAATCTTGTGTCACTGGCTACAAGGTTGAAGATGACTCCTATGCAGCAAGCTGCTTTCACACGTGGCCTGATCTCAGAGTCAGGTGGTGATTTGTCAAAAGTTTCCACATCCTATGCCACAGCAGATCGATCACGCCGTAAAGTGCTGAAGACCATCAGTGAGGAATGCCATGAGCAGTGGATACCACCTGCCTTGTGCACCCTGCACTGGGACAGCAAGTTGACGCAGACACTTGACAATGTGCGCCAGAAGGAAGAGCGCCTGACAGTTGTTGTTGGAGATAATACACAGCTGAAGTTGCTTGGTGTGCCTGCATATACAAAGGGGGCTGATGAAGCTTGTGGAACTATCATTGGCAACCTAACATGCAAATTGCTCCAAATTGCACTGTCATCATGTGGCAATAGGTGCCAATTATCCCTCAGACGAGAGAACAGTGCAACCTCTGGTGAGCGTGACACCTCCAGTCTGAGGTCATTAAATATTTGACTGAGTAGCACCTCGCCAATGTGATGGCGGCACCCAGACCACAGCAGTGGTCGTCCCAGTGAAAGCTGTATGGCTATGCAGGCTGCGCTCAGATGGCCAGTATTTGAAGCCGTGGTATCAAATGCCATATTGACTACTTGATTGGTGCATTGCCATTCTTGGAGCAATTTGCATGATTTTTTTCCTTTTGCTTAGCCTGTGTGTCAGTGTGTGAATTTCCCAGTTTCTCGGAAATACCTATATCTATTATTTTGGGGGGTACTGATGATTATATTTAATTAGGAATCTGTTATTTTACATATGTCAAAGTGGTTTCATTTCATTTAAATATTTAGGTTAAAATATTTCAACAAAATCACAAAAACAGTCCAAGTTATTAGGTGGGAGGGTTTCGTTGAATTGGCAAAGACTGACGCAGTTAATCCACAAGTCCTTCATATCAGCTCATATTCCGTTGGACCTGTAAAGCACCATGGATTGCAAAAATATTTTGCATGTGTTATTTGTACATGCAGTGGAACACTTTTATCACCCAGACAGATCAATAGGCTGAAAAAGCGTTTTTTTGATGCACCCTAACCAACATGGGACTCGGACTTGACTTAGACTCCAATCTTTTTGTACTCTGTCTTGTCTCAGACTCCCTCTGTGGACTCGGACCTGACTCGTCCAGGTCTTGGACTTGTCTTGGACTCTACAGAGGTGGACTTGACTACATAACAGCCCTGGGGTGCATTTCTTGGCAGTGAGAGGAGTACATTGTCAGGACACATTGCGTTGTGCTCTGCAGGGAGTGGACTTCTCGAAACCAAAGTTGCTTACTACATTAGCTACTTTGTTGTTTTCAATGCATTTTCCCATTGGCCACTACCGAAGTCGCTAACAGGCTAACAACTTCTCTTTTGAGAAATGCACCCCTGGTAGGAGATATCGATGAAGCCACCCATGTTACACAATGTGCTGCTCAGCTAGATGCAAATAGCTTACTACATCTGCATAATTCATGACATTACATCGGCACACTTGAAACCAGCCCCCGTATTGACATCAACCCCTCAGCCACTTCATCTCAAGAGGCTCAGCCTCATCAACGCGTCTGAATAACAGGACGGAGACACTGTTGATGATGCTACCACTCCTGCATGCTCATTTCTGCTCATGTGACCAAGGTCTTCCACAGACCAGCACTCGAACTTGCAACCTCACTGCAACGTCTGGCCTTTGGAGGCAGTCGCGCTATTACGGTAATTGAGCTAAACGGTCAAGTCACTAGTTCAGCCACTGGCCTAGCCTAGCATCTGCTTGAGGCTTTGGTAGGCATGTTTACTAATGTTGTACCAGTAAACTCTGCTAGCTAGCACGTGTTGCACTAAGACATATACGGGGTGTGCTTCTCCAGGTTTTAGACACACATAGCATTTTACCTAAAATGCACAAAATGAAAGACAAAGTCATAATACCAACTTGTGCTGGGAACCTGGAATGATCCTGTTTCTATTTTGTTAGACAAAAATGCAATTGCATTTTTCAAAGAGTTACCCCACTAGTGAAATGAAACTACAGTACATAGCGGTACGTTACTGCACATCCTGTTGCTATACTAATTAGATTAACAGTGATGGGCTAATGCTTGCAAGTGCTTGAGAACACGCTGCCTGTGAACTGTGCTTTGTCTTTGTCACACACCAGGGAGGCCCATAACTAAATGATGTACACACACACACACACACACATACACACACACACACACACACACACACACACACACACAAACACACGCACACTGACGTCAGCTCCGACTTCCCTAGATCAGGGTTTCCTATCAGGCAGGTAGAGGGATGATGTTATGCGCCCCAGACACCAACATTAAAAAGCATAGCAGCAGCAGCTTTCATTAGATTATCTAATCAATCGCGCGAGAGCTCCCTATATAGTGTGACTTATGGAAAAGACAATTACTACCACTATGCTTAGTTTGCTTTCGGTGGCAGGCCTGCCTGCCGCGCTGCGCTGCGCTGCGCCGCGCCGCGCACATTAAAACTACTATGATGAGTTAGCTTGTCAGGCGCCTGCTTTGCTCAGCGTGTACATACAGTATGTGTACACATGGCGGATCCCTCTCTCCTGCTCCCATTCCATCTCCATATCCATATCCAAGCACAGTGATTCCCGACCTAGGGGTACCATATGTGTGCCACTAGGGGATACACACACAAGCAAACCGCGTGGGATTTTTTTTTTCTAAAAACCAAAGTATGGAGTTCAGTCAGAATAGAACAAAGGCAGACATGATCGTATATAGAGCACGAGTTAGGGTATAGTCATGGTATGACAAAAAAAGGTTGGGAAACACTCTCCAAGTCCACTGGCTTACAAAGTGGGGTCACATTGCTGAAAAGACTCAACGACATCATGACTATGACATTACAGACAAGCTGAAGTAACAGATTATGACGTGGTCATTACAATTTTGGTGACAGTAAGGCAGTGTTTCTCAACAGGGGTGCCAGGGCACCCTGGGGTGCCGCAGGCCACACTCAGGGGTGCCGCGGAGACGTGGCTGATAATTAAATTATGTAATATCATACATATTTGTCTAAATTCATAAGGTAATGTTAGTCAGTGGAGTCTTTCATCTGCCATTTACACACAATTATAAAATAAAGTAAATGTAGGTCGCCCCAGTCAGCTGCAACTTCGAACGTAGGTTGTGTGACGTCTCCAAATGTGTTACTTTTGTAAGCTTGTGTGGTAACGGATGCAATGCCATTTTACGGATTCTTGGTTTGGGGTGCCTTGACATTTTTCATGAATTGAAAGGGTGCCTCGCCTAAAAAAAGTTTGGGAAACACTGCAGTAAGGTAATAAAAATAGCCTCTGTGCAAAGGGGTTAAAACTTAACAGAAAGATAGCCGTGAAGCTCTGTTAGCCTGTTTTACTGTGACAATCTGTCACACCACTCCGTCTCTCCGTGTGATTACGACTGGGGATCCTCCTTGGAAAATGTTCTGCTCCATTGGGGGTCCCTGAACCGCACGTTGGGAACCGCACTCCTAGCCCACTAAAACAAATGGAAAAGTGGAGCAGAAGCCACAGCGGCTAAACTAGAACATTCTATAGGACAGTCAGGAGAATTAAGTGGTCCATCTTTCAGCACTTTTAATTAACACATAGAGATGTACCCGTTCGCAAGCATGGGTGTGTGTGTGTGTTGAAAAAGGTGCATGCTGAGTGGGAATTCAGGCCAAATGTGTGTGTGTGTGTGTGTGTGTGTGTGTGTGTGTGTGTGTGTGTGTGTGTGTGTGTGTGTGTGTGTGTGTGTGTATGTGTGTGTGTGTGTGCGTGTGTGCGTGTTTGCGTGTGTGCGTCTGCATGTGTGTACCTGCGTGTGTGTTGGGGGAAAACTGCAAGGCTGTAAGTATGCCTTCTCTACTGGATTATACCCAGTTCATCTCTGATAAGATTTACCAAAACTCTCTCTCTCCCTCTCTCCCTCTCTCTCTCTCTCTCTCTCTCTCTCTCTCTCTCTCTCTCTCTCTCTCTCTCTCTCTCTCTCCTCTCTCTCTCTCCTCCTCTCTCTCTCTCCTCTCTCTCTCTCTCTCTCACACACACACACCCACGTACACACACACACACACACACACACACACACACGTACACACACACACACACACACACACACACACACACACACACACACACACACACACACACACACACACACACACACACACACACACACACACTTATACTGCTTCTCGCATTTCGCTTCCTGACCAGATGTTTTTGTTTCTAGTTTCTTTTTTGGAAAAGGAGAGAAAAATGACAACCACAGCATAGTTTATGAAAATGCTGTGTGCTCAGAGCATTCCTGCATGGCATAGCTAGCCACTCTGCTTCCGCCGCACTGCCCATGTGTGTGTGTGTGTCTGTGTGTTTCTTTACTCTGTGAAAACTCTTACTCTGTGTGTGAAAACACGGCATCAAAGATCTGCCTGTTGTCTGACTCTGCTGCTGTGGCTGATGAGATTTTCCAGGTGTAGGCCTACGTTTCTTGACAGCGTCGTCAGAGAGAATAGAGAGAGAGAGGTTCCATTGGCTGATTGTTTCTTGGTTCTATTATGGCCACCCTTAGGAGACCTAGGCAGACCTAAGGACTGTTCTATTCATTGTAGGAGCATTATGACACGCCCCTTTAGGCAGACCGGAACCTGGTTACATTAGGTGCCGATAGAAACCTATTATGTTGGCATATCTCTATACTTAAAGAATCTCTGGCGCCGTCGTTGCTAACTAAGATAGCAACTTACTTGGTTGCAATGCCATTTCCCATTGGACAACAAATACGTTGCTAAGTGGTTAGCCATGAAGCTTTCGAGGAGAGCAAAGGGATTGTTTATCAAAGGTCTGGTGGTGCTCTTGTGGTGTTGAGACTTCCTACTGGTGCTTCTGTGGTGCATACACACACACACACACACACACACACACACACACACACACACACACACACACACACACACACACACACACACACACACACACACGCACACACGCACACACACACACACTCACACACAACCTCAAGGTCTTAACTATAGTTGCTCTTGCATGAGAGCGTTCTTATCCATTCTACTTTCTTTGATTACGGCCACGGCCACGTAACAGCAACCTTTACACACCATTAAGCTCCTGTAACTGTGACATGCTCTTCTGACCCAGCGAAGCTACAGTATAGCCTCGCGCGCCATCCTACGTACTTCCGCCAGGAGACTTGGCTCTGTACTACGTCTGGCGACCGTTTTCTGTGCAGCGATTGTTGAGCGGCAGGATTTGGCCGGCCAATCCTCCGCAGAAAACAGCCAATAAGCGAATAAGCGCCCCACTTGGGGGGCGAAAGGGGGAGGACACTCGTGACGATGACGTAAACATCTGAACCAGAGCCATTGGTCTGCGCTATGTTGTTGTTGAGTAACTGTCTGCGATTGGGTGAGAGCTGGGTCCAATCTTTTCAAACCATAACTGAGTGCAAACTTCCTGCTTCCTGCAATCACGTCACATGGTCATGGTCAATCNCAGTCATGGGTGAGCGGTTAGGGCGTCAGACTTGCATCCCAGAGGTTGCCGGTTCGACTCCCGACCCGCCAGGTTTGTGGGGGGAGTAATCAACCAGTGCTCTCCCCCATCCTCCTCCATGACTGAGGTACCCTGAGCATGGTACCGTCCCACCGCACTGCTCCTCATGGGGCGCCACTGAGGGCTGCCCCCTTGCACGGGTGAGGCATAAATGCAATTTCGTTGTGTGCAGTGTTCACTTGTGTGCTGTGGAGTGCTGTGTCACAATGACAATGGGAGTTGGAGTTTCCCAATGGGGCTTTCACTTTTCACTTTCACATCACACAACCTCTGGACCATGAGTACGAAATGAAATGGTAGTATTATGGGATGGTCAGGACCAGGCTAGTGAAGCTACGCAGCAGGGCTTGGTCTTGGTTGTTGATTAAATGAAAGGCTTATTTCATGATGTGATGTAACAGTCAGCCATTTGACCCCTGACAGCACTTGCGTTAACCCATTTTAGCCCAAGCCCCTTTTGGGAAAAGGTGTCCTCTCAGTATTCAAACCTAAATATCTCAGCCTCCGAAGCACATAAAAAAACATGAAATAAGTTGCATTCAAAAACTAGAACCTTCATTTTGCACTAGAATGTGTTCATTCAGCTCTAGCATACCCACATTTTAAATAAAACAGCTCAAATCTCAAGAACCTCAATGCAGCGTACATGTCGCCCCAGGACACAATGGGTAAAAGGAGATGTTCAGTGTGCATCAGTTCATAGCCCTGATGGATGAGGTCATGGTTGTCTGTTGGTCGCACACAAAAGCAGGAAAACGTGATGCAATATACAAGTACACTGAATAATGAACTGGTAGCCAATACCACAGTGAAAGGGGCATGGAGACGAACATTCAGCTTTCCCTTTCTATGCCCCTTTCAATAAAATCTCATTAAAGGGTGTTGGAAGGACACCTGTAATGCTTTTAATAGCTTTATGTTTTGGCAGATTTGAGACACGGCGCCAAAGGAAACCATGGTGACTGACAGTGAAATGTATTTCTGGGAAGCATACAAAAGCTGTTTGACCATATGCCCCTCCCCCCTCTTATTCTCCACCACGTGCATAAAAATATACATG
>NC_085860.1:55508241-55526576 GCF_034702125.1 Engraulis encrasicolus | reverse complement strand
CTTGACTGTACGTACGCCTTGTTAGCACAAGGGGTGGTGTGCAAAAACATTGTCATGACAATGCATCGCAACACCTGTTTTCACGATATACTGCATCTATTCATGATAAGGTATCTCGATATTTATTTCCACGATATACTGCATCGATTCATAGAGATAGAATCACGTGAACCCTTAGCCAATTCATACAGTAGAGATAGAATCACATTGTAGCATGCATATCGTGATGCACATTACATCGTGAACCCTTAGCCAATTTCCGTCCCTAGTTAGCACATTGTAGCATGCATATCATGATGCACATTACATCGTGAACCCTTTGCCAATTCATCATTGTAGCATGTATATCGTGATGCACATTACATCGTGAACCCTTAGCCAATTTCCGTCCCTAGTGAACCCTTAGCCAATTTCCGTCCCTAGTAGCACCATGTATATCGTGATGCACATTAAATCGTGAACCCTTAGGCAATTTCTATCCCTAGTTAGCACCATGAGCAATGCCACATTGTAGCATGTATATCGTGATGCACATTAAATCGTGAACCCTTAGCCAATTTCCGTTCCTAGTTAGCACCATGTGCAGTGCCCCTAATGGCACTAGTAATGGCCGTACAGCTGTTGAACTCCTGCGAACTTCTGGGATAGCGAAGTAGCCATTGTTTGTGTACTGCAGTGATTCTCAAAGTGTGGTCCGGGGACCACTAGTGGTCTACGACAGAGCCCAGGTGGTCCGCGAGGGGATTTCTACTTTTCCAAGACAAGTTAACAGTAAGCTATATTTATAGGCTTGTAAATGTAAATAAAAAGTAAGTGATCTGCATCAAAATTAGCAGTCAAATTATCACCCGTCAACTGTCAATTAAGTTGACAGGTGGTCCCTGAACACTTTTGGGGGGACAAAGTGGTCCTCGAGCTGAAAAGGTTTGAGAAAAACTGGTCTACTGCAATATGACCAGATATAGGTGATAAAGTCATCCGCATACCGTTCGGTTCCTGGCTGAAAGCTTACCAGGGTATTAATTTGTACTACCAAGGTGCTTCCTCATTTGTTGCCTTCTACATACGTAAGCAGTAGAGCAGGGGTATTCAATTAAATGTCATCGAGGTGGAGGTTTTCAAGTAGATATAGGGGTGTTATTTTTTTCAAAAATGTGTTTTCTCCTTTGTCCCTAAACTCATTATTATCCCAGGTGAAAAAGTGGTTCAATTTAGTACAATAAAAGCACGACTGAAGTGTACTTAGCATGTTAAAAGCGCACTCACACTTTTTGTGCTAAGAAAAAGTATGTTTACAATATGCTTATTTAAAGTGTACTTAAAATTAGATGTAATTAAGTTGCTCTCAAAGAAAGTACACTTTGCGAACCATACATAAAGTGCACTTAGAAGATGTTTGGCTAAAGTGTATTTAGAGGAATATACTAATAGTGTTCTAATAGTGAACTTACTAAAAGTGTATTTTTTAATAACATATTGCAATTGCACTTTTTTTAAGTGCACTTTGATTATACTTCACCCAAGTGACTTCGAAGTGTGATTTTCTATAGTGCGCTTTAAAGTAAATCACTTTAACATATTGGAAGTATACTTTTTCTAAGTGCACCATGATTGTGCTTCATCCAAATATATTCAAAGTGTGCTTACAC
The DNA here is from genome assembly GCF_034702125.1 of Engraulis encrasicolus. Classification (NCBI taxonomy): domain Eukaryota; kingdom Metazoa; phylum Chordata; class Actinopteri; order Clupeiformes; family Engraulidae; genus Engraulis; species Engraulis encrasicolus. The sequence goes on along the minus strand of NC_085860.1, from coordinate 55,524,927 downwards.
AAAGTGCATTTACCCATCATGCATCATCATGCATGTACCATCATGCAATGCACTTCTTGGAGCTAAATTTCACAAACAGAAAGCCATTTACCTCTAAGGAATATCTTTGGTTTGCATGAAAATATTACTCATTGTTATATTCTGCATTTATTGTAGGAGTTTTAACATTTTAAAGTGGTACACAAAAAATGGCCATGTTCCCACCGTCATTATGATGGTCACGTATATGTTCTGGTATATATAGACTCACGCTTCCCATGATATCATGGTGAGAGGTAAGTTGGAACTAGTTGTTCAAACAAAGAATCAAGGGTCACCATTTGTGATTAATTCAAATGATCAACTGCAGGAAGGTTGAACAAGAATGAAGTAAAGTGAAATGTGTATCTGAAATCTCTGTAACAATGCAATGATTGTAAATGTCAGTCGTGTTAGGCATACATACTGTATCACTACTGTAACATGTGGCTGTGTGTAACGTACAAGCTCTGAGAACCAGCATGGATTGTTGTATTACATTTATATTATTCGTTGTACTTGGGAGTGTACTGTAAATATACTTCAAGCATACCTGTTATATATTTACAATACTTAATATGATGTACTTTTTACATACTTAAAATGTTCCAATGTAGTCCAAAGAAGCATGAAGTTAATATACTTTTATTTTACTTCTAGTAACAATAAAATGTTATAGAAGTGTACTCAAGCACACTATTAATGCCATACGAATGCATGACAAGCGTGTTTGGAGCATACTTTCAAAAGTATGCTTATAGTGCACTTAAAGTTGTCCAAAAGCGGTGCCAATTTAGCATCCTCAGTGTGCTGCAAGTGTGCTGAAGTACTGCTTTAGTAGTGCTTCAGCGCACTAATAGTGCAATGAAGCGCACTTTAAATCGCCGAAAATAGTACACTTTGTACTAAGTACGGTCAAAAAAAGTACACTTTAAGTATATGGGTTTTTCACCTGGGATAGGACAGTGTTGAAAGCTTAGAGAGAGAGAGAGAGAGAGAGAGAGAGAGAGAGAGAGAGAGAGAGAGAGAGATGTTGAAGGAACGGGTAATGACCGCGGGCCAGACTCGAACCCGCGTCGCCAAATAAATAAATACATGGCATGATGACACCTCAGCCCACCGCACCACGGCACCCCCCACCATGGGCTAAAGATTAGGTGGGTAATGGATGCCAGCCCAGCTAGCGCTAACTGAGATGAGTTCACATCACATTGGCCCCCTGAAGCATGCAATATTCAGCACCTCCTCAAATTAGCGGAAGCATAACAAAACAAACACGAGGCCTGTGCAGATGTTTCTGGCAGACCACAACATGATCTCCAAAAATTCCGTGCTCCTGGACACGGATGTTAAGGACACAAAATCCGTGTCCAGGAGCACGGATTTTGCCAAAATTCCGTGCTCCTGGACACGGAATTGTTTTCCGTGCTCCTGGACACGGAATTGTTTGAAGTGCTTTCTATAGCCTATTTCCACAGACTTGTGTTTTCTCAGGATTTTTCTATTTTCAAACATTTCTTACTGACAGGTTAGGGTTAGGGATTGTTTTGGTCTGGGCACAGCTAGTTTTCTTTCATTCATTATATGAGTTTGATAGCCTAGCAACCAACTGGAAAAGGTATTTCTCAAAAATATGTCTTTAATGACAGGTTAAGGTTAGGGAATGTTTTGGTCAGGGCACAACTTAAATTGCTATAGCATTATTTTGTTTAGGATTAGCATTTGGTATGTATTTTCTAATGATAGAGTTAACACAGTGCTGTGGTAATAGCCTATAGAAAGCACTTCCGTGTGCCCATCACGGAAAATAATTCTGTGTCCAGGAGCACGGAAAACAATTCCGTGTCCAGGAGCACGGAATTTTGGCAAAATCCGTGCTCCTGGACACGGATTTCGTGTCCTTAACATCCATGTCCAGGAGCACGGAATTTTTGGAGATCAGGCTGCAGACCATGTGTGGGGATGACAAAGCATTCAATATTTACGCAGCAGCGTCATGAATAAGTCACTCGCTCAGAATGACTCAGTGTTTCGTCTTTAGATGAAGGTCTTTGGGTCATTTTATTTGTTTATTTTTCATCTATTTTAGGAGGCCTTTCCTCACCCCTTAATGCATGCTGTGCCTCCAGTGGCACTCTGTAATAGTCATTGAAAAGTTAACTACAAGTCAAGTAGGTTTTATTGTCAATTTCTTTACATGCACTGGTCATACAAAGAATTTGAAATTACATTTCTTGCTTTCCCATACAGACATAGACTAAATCTAGGTAAGGACATAGACAGTATAGACATAGACAGTACTTATACATGGACTTAAGACAGTATGGACATAGACAGTGCTCATACAGACATTTAAAGTGCAAGACTGGACAACAGAAGACTTGTAGAGGACATACATTAAGAGGTATTGTTGTGCTTTTGTGCTTTTCCTAAAAAGTCCTTTATAGCGTTCTGACATGGTAATAGTAGCATTTTGAAGAAAAATAAATATTAAAAAGGTCTGTCAAGTACACCAGCAGCAGCAGTGTGTGTGTGTGTGTGTGTGTGTGTGTGTGTGTGTGTGTGTGTGTGTGTGTGTATGTATGTGTGTGTATGTGTTTAGTGCAGGTAGAAAGTGCGGTGTGCGTCTGTGTGTGTGTGTGTGTGTGTGTGTGTCAGTGTGTGTATGTTTGGGTTTAGTGCAGAAAGTGCAGTGTGCTTGTTTGTGTGTGTGTGTGTGTGTGTGTGTGTGTGTGTGTGTGTGTGTGTGTGTGTGTGTGTGTGTCTGTGTCTGTGTCTGTGTCTGTGTGTGTGTGTGTGTGTGTGTGTGTGTGTGTGTGTGTGTGTGTGTGCATGTTTTGAGTTAGTGCAGGTTGAAAGTTCAGTCACAAGTGCAGGCACAGCACGAAAAGGGGGATTTGTGACAATGAACTCGTCCCTAATCGTCCACGGACTTGCCTAACTTTCGTCTGATTTTGAGCGCTTGAGAGAATCAAAACTAACAATTTTGATGACACCTAAATCGCCCGGAAGCGAATCGCGAGCCGCGAACAGGTCTCACAGCAGGGTGTTAATGGCCCAACGATTACCACATGAAAGGCAATGACAGCCAGCCCGGAACGCGGACTAGCCTTGCTCTTATTGGACGAAAAAGACACGTGACTCAAAGTAAAAGAGCTGCGCTATTGGTTAGCAGCTACGACCTTCTATTGGTCACGTTGGATTAATTTATGCAGACCGTATAATTATGCAAAAATTATTATTAATAATATACCTAGGTTGATTTTACTTTGTATATTCACATCATTATATTCACATCATTATAGGCTGCACTGTGATGGGGCTTTAGCATGCATGATGTGAATTTATTGATAAAATGAAAATGAATGAAATGAAAATGATTTTATTAAAAACGCTTTTAATATCACACCAAACAATGTACACACACTTTGACAAGAACCATGCAACTACACACATACCCTGCAAACAATATACTATATATGCAGTGATGTACACAGCACTCAGGTCACAAATGTACAACTAGGAAACATTTCATTGCCGACAAGTTAAGTTTGGGCAGGCTGTCATCATGCTTTAGCGTACGTATCGCACGCTAGTGCATGGTGCGACGCATTTTGAATTCAAAGCGTGCTCCTCAACGCAACGGTAAAGCGCTTTCATGCACTTTTGACTAGTGATGAGGTTTGCGCAGTTTTCCCGCCGTGTCGGCGATTTTGTTTTGTCACAGCGCATTTCTGTTACTAAACGCAAATATGTTTTGCTGTGCCCTAACCAAAACCACCCCTAAACCTAACCTGTCAGTGAAGTAATGTTTCTGCTGCTTTACTTTTGCCAAGAACAGCGAGATTAGGCGAATTTCTACCTAAATTGTGCCTAAACCAAAACCATCCCTAAACCTAACCTGTCACAGGGCGTTGTGGAGCACGACTTAACTTGAAAATGCGTATTGGACACACGCGATAGTGAGTTCAAATCAGCGTGTCAGATACGCTTAGCCTATGCATGATGTTTGGGAAGGGCACAATTCATAAAACTCAGAAACATACAATGCTTTTTCAAAAAAGGGTTCTATGTTCCCTGCTGCATCCAAGTAGACTGCTGCCACATTTCTAAGAGCAGGTTGTTGTTACATCTCTGACAGGTTAGGTTTAAGGATAGTTTTAGTCAGGGCACATACAAAAATGGATTTTAGTAAAAGTTGTCAATTCATAGTAAATATGTGGTAAATATGAAAGTAAGAGGAAAAATACTACAGGTACTGCCTTTTAATACAGACTATACAGGTATGTACAACATTATAAACATTGCTGTTGATTTCATGTTCTTCAGACGCCAATCATGCCAGCAGGGTCTACTGAAGGTCTCTGGTCACTGCGTCCTCGTCATACTGCAACAGGCACTCAGTCTCACTTCTGGGAGCTGTAGAAACAACAAATAAATTAATACTTCACCATGCACCTCATATTGACATAGCAAATATATCAATAAGCAAGTCATATTGAGCCCAACAGGGATAATCTCCTATTTCAGTCTTCTATGGTCTCATGCACTATGTCTCCCTGCCAGGATATGTAGGATGTAAGAAAATAAATCAAAACATAGCAATGCACAGCATTGAGAACTTATCTATAAAGTAGCACAAGTCATATTGCCAATGTAGGCCAGGGGTGGGGAACCTATGTCTTGAGGGCCGTTTGCGACCCTTGAGGCCGTTTTATCTGGTCCCCGATATAATTTTAATGTTATTCAGCTTCCACATAAAATATGACATATTTTGTAAAGGAACCTTAGAAAATACATTTGCAATACAATTAAGTTATATTCAGGGAAGCTGAAGAAGGTGGTGTTTGTTTAAATGTGGCTGCCTTCAATATAGGTCTAAAGTGAAGGGGAAAATCCTGGTTTGTGTTCATAGTACGGCCCTTGGAGAACTTTTACAGCCCCTCGGGTGAATTTGAATTGGCCCTTCGAATGAGAAAGGTTCCCCACCACTGACGTAGCCTATAGGTTAAGCTTACCCTCTTTCACTCTTCTGTGGTGAGACTGTGCCCATTTTGGGTTGACCTCCACACGCGTCTGTAGCACAGCACACAGGATTGCAGGACACAGCATCCTGCAGGACACTACAAAAAAAAAAAAAACAAGGGGAATGAATAAATTACCTGACCAGTTATTAAACAAATGAAAATTGATGTGCCAGAGCTGTGGTAAAAGTAACCTTGGGTCCAAATCATCTAGGCCTAGGGTGTGTGTGTGTGTGTGTGGTAAATCCAGTGTTCACATTATTCAGATATGAGAATTAATTCATTCATTCATTTTAACTGACATTAGTACATACCCATATCAGTGCCATTTCACCCTGCCAAGACACTGGACCTGGGTCTATTGGAGCTCTCTGCTCAGGGTGTCCTCGTTATACTGCAGCAGGCACTGTTGTTTCTATAGTTCCTAGAAGCGAGACAAATAAATAAATACTTTGCCATGCACCTCATATTGACATAGCAAATATGTCAATAAGCAAGACCTATTGAGCCCAACAGGGATAATCTTACACTATATCAGTTTTCTGTGGTCTCTTGTAAGATTGGCCCATCACCATTCTGCAGGACACTACCGTCTCCCTGCCAGGATCTGTAGGATGGCAGAAAATAAATCAAAACATAGTAATGCACAGCATTGATTACTTATCTATAAAGTAGCACAAGTCATATTGACAATGTAGGCCAGGGGTGGGGAACCTATGTCTCTAGGGCTGTTTGCGACCCTTGAGGCAGTTTTATCTGGCCCCCCGATATAATTTTAATGCTATTCAGCTTCACATGAAATATGACATATTTTGTAAAGGAATCTTAGAAAATACATTTGCAATACAATTAAGTTATATTCAGGGAACCTGAAGAAGGTGGCGTTTGTTTAAATGTGGCTGCCTTCAATATAGGCCTAAAGTGAAAGGGAAAATCCTGGTTTGTGTTCATAGTACGGCCCTTGGAGGACTTTTACGGCCCCTCGGATGAATTTGAAGCGGCCCTTCGAATGAGAAACGTTCCCCGACCCTGACGTAGGCTATAGGTTAAGCTTACCCTCTTTCACTCTTCTGTGGTGAGACTGTGCCCATTTTGGGTTGACCTCCACACGCGTCTGTAGCACAGCACACAGGATTGCAGGACACAGCATCCTGCAGGACACTTCAAAAAACAAGGGGAACGAATAAATGACCTGTCCAGTTCTATAAAAAAGAATACCCTGAAAAAGAACACCCTGTTGTTTCTACAGCTCCTAGAAGCGAGACAAATAAATTAAATATTTTGCCATGCACCTCATATTGACATAGCAAATGTATCAATGAGCAAGTCATATTGGTCACAAAGAAGTTAATCTTACATTCTTTCAGTCTTCTATGGCGAGTTAGGCCTTTGTCTTCGCCATATTATGAGACAGCAGCCTGTGAAAACATGGTAAATAGAATAACCCATTAACCTTGGGTCCTAATATAATACATGGACATAAACTAGCCTACATTATTTAGACAAGGTCAGTAGACCTCCACGTGAAACAATAAGAAAAAGTGACCATACATAATTTCAATTTCTTGAAGAGGCCATCTACACTTATTTGTGCAACAAGTGCTGTTTTGAGGACCCATACTTGTAAAGGACAGGTTGCCTACTGTTGCAAATGGCAGGGTATTTCACATTGATTTCGGGGTGGCGTGCTCAACTTGACCACTCTGGTCGACATTGAGCTCGCGCTGATACATTGGGCTCGCGTTACTGAGAGCTGCCGCCAGAACTACTCACGGTTAGCTTTCATAATATAGAACGCAACAAGGAAGAATCGGTCGGTTTGGTGAAAGGGCAAGGTGTTTCAAGGGATGTTAGCTACTCGATACATAGTAGTGACTCTGGGATTCCCTGATTGACGCTCCCAACTCAGGACGCTCCCATTTCATCTCGCTCCCACTAGCCAGACTATCGGTACCACCGCCATATGACGGAGCCAGTTATCTTGTTGATGTTAGTTTTTTGTTTCTAACCCTAACCTTAACCCTAAACCTAACCCTAACCCTAAATTGCTTGTATGTGGCAGTATATGATAATACGTGAAATATAATCGGGTGGGACCGCACGTCCGGGAGTGATAGAAACACCTGGGACCGCACGTCCGGGAGCGATCTCAGTTGGGAGTCTCCATCCCCCACCGTGACGCTACGACCAAGCTACTAGAGAATGTAATTAAACTAGTCGCTTCGCTACTGCCCAGCACTGAAAACCAACATACCCAGACGGCACACCAGTCTTTCCAACGTCGCCTAGATGCATTTTTGCCGCTGTAAAATACATTGGCAAGGCGTCTAAGCGTTAGTTCATCAGCGAAATGCCGGGCAGACGTGAAAAATGAGCAGTGGCCAGCATCTAGTTGATGAGCTAACGCAATAGCATGCTAACGGTAGCCTTTGTCTATCTTTAGGCAGGGGAAAGGCAACTGAGAACGAGCAATGTCAAACAATTTACCATCAACAAGTATAGTTAACATATTCACTGTTTCACCACAGCATTTTGTCATTACGATGCTCGCAAGTCATCAGAATTTCCTAGCGTACAGCAGCAACTAGTGTAGTCACATTGAGGGGACTTGAGCTACCAGCTATGTAAAGCGGCTGTGCCATAACTTAGCAATGGCGGATCTGTGTTCAGAGGAGCTATTCAATCGCTCTTGAGTACTGAAACTTTAAACCACAGTTGAGTAAAATGTACTTACATGTATATGAAGCCCATTTTCCGTTGGTATGTGAGGAACTTTCCCCCCATATCGCCAAGAAACTTGTAAACCACACAGACAACGCGTGGTTCTGTTCAATCAGGAAGGTGCTGTTGACCGCAAGTACAGTTCGCTGCGGCACGAAGCCAGTTGGACGTCCCTAGGGACGTTCATCTGTGAGTTGGACGCCCCTAGGGACGTTCATCGAACAAGCTGATTACGTCACACGTCCAAGTAACTCGCCTCGTCCATATTACCGTAATTCGGCTACGTACGTAACCGTAAATGTTTAAACCGTAAAATTTAATGTAAAATTCATTTAAATTTGAATTCATATAATGTTTGAGGAATTCCTCAAGCTACCGGAATACAATAAATAATTTATTTAATGTTTCTAACCTCCAGTAGCAGGTCAACGACAAGCGTGCAAGACTGATTTTCGTTCTTTTTCATGTTCATATAGTGTGGTAATAGGCCGATAGGGCCTATCTTTGTTTTTATTTGAACTTTGCTAGCGGCATGATTTCACATTCGAATTGTTTAATCTACTTCGAGGTTCCACGCTGCACAAGGCATTAAAAGCTGAATAATAACATGTTTATGCAATAAAACATTAGGATACTCGAAATGTGTTGTGCTTTGTGATTGATGTTGCACTAGTAGGCTACCCTACGCTGAGTGTACTAGAACGTTGGCCGCGTTTTCTGTATTCTGGGGTGGGTCGAGCGTTTGATAGTTACAATGCAAACATCAACTGTGACATTTATACCCGAGTCTCATCGTCCTTGTGTATTAAGTTATTACACAATAACACTTGAATGACTGGGTTCATGAAATCATGACTATTATACCAACGGCAGCATACAATTATTAACTGTTTTACAATCCTGTTGGTAATCCTGTTAGCTGGTTCCTGCTCTGTGCAAGTTTTCTGTTGCCCAGTCTTGCACTTACGTCTATAGGCCTATATGTATAGGCATTCATTTCTTTATATGACCAGCACATGTTAAGACATTGACTAATAAAGCAGACTTGAATTGTTCATTAGGAAGAAGTTGAGACGGAGAGGTTGAACACTGTTTGTATAATAATGATGATTTATTAATCTTAGCACATGAAATCTCAAAATAAGCAGGTTGGGTTGCTTGAATAATCTTGAGCCTTGATAGGGTCACTCCGATAATCTTGCCACCTCCTCTTCGCCCACGGTCTCCATTGTTCATGGCCTTTGACTTGCCCATCTGCTTCCTTACGTCTAGCCCATGGCCCTCATGCTCATGCCTTGCTCGTCTGCTTGGAACACCAACACACACCTGCACACAAGAGCACAATCCACTCCACCGGCAACACACAACTTTGAAATGGAGCATCCATATCCTGCTATAGAAAACCACATTGAGATTGTATGTGTGTACAAATGTTAATCATGCAGTCCACCCTCCAGATGTGTCTAGAATCAAATATATCAAGTTAGTGACACCATGCATCAACCACTTACTGACAGTTTGGTTACAGGTGAAAGGAAGTGCAGCAACACGTCAAGCTGTTTTTCTGATGTCCCGAATTCTGCATCTTCGACCTAAAAAGACATTAGATTAAAACTTTACTTTTCACCCATGTGCAAAACGATGTCTTATCTTTAGGCCTCGTGACTCTTTCAGACCGCCATGCAACCAAATCACAAAGCCTTATCCAAATACATCAAATCACTAACACGTATTCACATCTTTCATTTCGCCTGGTATCTTCTCCTGCGGCCTTGTGGCTCTGTATCTCCAGGCAGACTTGACCTGAAAGAGGTAAACAACATTCATACTGCACTAATTAAGTGACTCAGAGTCAGAGGTGTCAAAAGTAAAAGTAAAAAAAAGAAACAAAGTTTCCTTCCTACACAAATAACTTATCTGAGTAAACACAGTAGATCTGTGTACTTGTCTGGCGATCAGCTAACTGTGCACTGGTTGGATCAAGTTTATGGTGGGTCCTTGTCAGGTTTTCAGTGTTTTTTAGTACAGTCCATCTATCCCATTAGTTACAATGGAGTAAATGCTGTAACAGCTATGTAATAGACAGGCATACCATGTGCAAGTGTTGTAATTACACCACAAAAGTACTTTTACTTTTGACATCTCTGCTCAGAGTTGAGTTAACACAGAAATGAAAACACGATTAATTAAAACATCATTACATAATTGGTCATAATTGGTTTCTGAAAACAAAGAAATTGTTAATCCGGGTTATGAGGTGAGGCCACCATCCCTTCCCCCATAGCACCAGCTAGATGAAATCAACAAGATATCATCACAGATTCTGAAAGAGATCATGGTCATTTATTATGAATTATTTAAATAGAACATTCAAGAAAAAAAGGTTTTGCTGTTTACACAAAAATAAATAGTTTTTTTCCTCAAAACAAAAGGGACAACAGAACAGAACATTTGCCCTGAAATATACATCCCCCACACCCACCCCTATTTACAACTCCCCCCATCTAGAACATAACACTCCCAGCACAGCAGTAGCCAGGGGCCAGTCGTCGTCGGCATAAAAGCCGCGTAGCACGCGATAAAGACACTCTGCCGTGCAAGAATAGCCAACTAACACATGGCAAACACTTCACTTTGAAACGGCCTCGAAGAATAGCCATCAAACTATGTGCCAAATAGTTAGCCACGTGTTATCGTTTAGCAACATAGTGCATATGCGACCAACGACCACGGCACGTCCATCGGATCTTTCGTTGACATTGGTGTAATACATTAGTGTTTAATGAAACAAATCTAAGGCACTCTCATTCTTGGTTTAAAAAGCTTTGAATACAGCTAGTTCACGATGGAACTGTTAATTAAAGTGTTTATTTCCATTTGCCGAAATACTTCTAAAGCTGAGATAACCGCGGTTTGTCAGTAAGGCTGGCTGGCTAGCACATTCAAGTACATGCCACCAGCAAACAAACGAACGCAAGGAGACAGCCGAACAATATCGATATCGATGTGCAATACACAAAAACACTGTTCGAAAATATTAAAACATCATTGATGACAAATATCATGTTAGCATGGACGTGTATTTCTCACTTACTGTCATTGTATTTTCCGTGATTTCGTCTGCGAGGTTCGTTGTCCGCTTCGGCTGGCTGAGCTCGTGCCGGTGACCCTATCAATATGGCTATAAACTTGGACGGGAGCCTTGACCTTATCAATATGGCCGCCGTTTTGAACGTCCCTGGGGACGTCCGCCGTTTGGAATGTCCCTGGGGACGTCCAACCAGCTTCAGCCTGCAGCCGACTGCTACTCGTTGACCGCGGCTGATGGCTTCTTTGTGGCTTGTGTGTGGAATTCGCATTGTGCCAATTCGTTTTACTGCCACCTAAAGGCTTGGTGTAGAACTAATTTAACCAGAGACGGTCTATTTTCAACTAACTTGAACAATCCTTGCTTTAGTTCAGAATACCATTTAAAAACCAGAGTGGCCAAGCACATTGATGTTTTTCCTCAAAAGCAGCTGAGGAACCTTTTTAATTCGAAGGGTCACTTCAAAATGTATGTCCAAGAAAGATCATTCAGATGATTCTATTTTGATAGCGTAGGTTCATTTAAATGTTTATAGCACAGATCGAATTGTTTGATCAACTTAATTTCTGAGCTTATAGTATCATAATAAAATGTACTGGCAGCAAAGCTGTGGCTAGTAGAAATGTTTAATGCAGGGGTGGGGAACCTTTTTCATTCGAGGGGCCACTTCAAATTCCTACCATGGTCATAAAATCCTCCGGGGGCCGTACTATGAACACGAATCAGGATTTCCCCATAAAATTTAGGCCTATATAGACACCTTTAGGCCTATAGGCCTATAGACATATAGACATCTTTAAAGGTAGACACCTTTAAAACAGTCCCCACCTTTTCTAGGTCCCCTGAATATAGGCTAACTTAATTGCATTGGAAATGTAATTTCTAAGATTCCTGTGAAGTTGCAAAACATTAAAATGATATCAGGGGCCGGATAAAACGGCCTCAAGGGCCCTCGAGACATAGGTTCCCTACCCCTGGTTTAATGGTTAGTGTTCCGAAAAACACCACTGGGCAGCGTGAAAAAACATAGCCTACACACACACAGACACACACACACACACATTTTAGTAAAAGGCCAAAAAATGCCCTAGGGCCCCCAACAATCCCGTTGCCTAGGGACCCCAAAATCCTAGAAACAGGCCTGCCGACCCCCCACTCCCTCCCACCCACCTGACCTCACCCCACCCCACCCCACTTGAAATTGACTGGGGCAGCTCCCGACCTGATCACTGGCATTTACATATTAAAGGCTCTTCTAAGAAGGGGATGGGAGGGGGGCATGGGGGAGCCGCAAATGCTGTGGCTTGAGGTATGAGGCAATTTAAGGTGCAAAACTCATCCACAAATTCCTCTTTTCATGCAGTGAGGGCCTTAAGTTACGGACTATGACTTGGCCATTGACATTCTTGTAACAACAAATGTATAACGCCGTGTCTTAACAGGCTAGTGGTCAGACAGCTTAACAGACTAAGTGCACAGTAAATGGTTAAACACCATGAGGGTTTAATTAATCGCTACGTGTTAAAATAACACTGGAGACATGACTGTGTGTGCAATGCATTGCAACAAGTAGTCAAGTGGCTATCTTCAGCCATAGTCAACAACAACAGAACAAGAATGGGAATCATACCAACGGATTAATGTTCACAACAAAACATACAATCCATGATACACATACAAACACAGGAGGTGCGTGTCAATACATTTAGGCATTACACAGCCCCGATGGCCGCCAGAGGAATTTTAAATATGAGAATATGACCCAGTTTGGTAATGAGAGGTTGTGCACCAGTGGTGCAAGTGTTGTCTAAATATACCGTAAGAATGAGTGGCAGTGGTCTCTGTGTGGAGGACGTGTGGGTCAGTGTCTTCTAGAGTCTTTACATGTGTGGTGGGTTACAATGCTTTGCCAGTGATTTTTAAAAAGAGCTATCCACAGCTATGATATAAATGATATAAACAAAAACACACACACACACACATACACACACACACACACACACACACACACACACACACACACACACACACATACACACACACACACACATGAATACAATATCATGATATTTTATAGACAGTGTGCGGTCATTACAACTTCTTCCCTGCCTTAACAAATAACTCTGTATGTATGTAGTACGTCAGGAGGGGACATGTTGGCTATCTAACGTGAAGCAGAACAGATGATAGTAATCCAATTGGATTTCAGATTGTGTGTTGTGTCACCCATCAACTGTGCTTCTGTGTGTGTGTGTGTGTGTGTGTGTGTGTGTGTGTGTGTGTGTGTGTGTGTGTGTGTGTGTGTGTGTGTGTGTGTGTGTGTGTGTGTGTGTGTGTGTGTGTGTGTGCGTGCGCGCACGTGTGTGTGTGTGTGTGTGAATCCTGAAGCGGAGGCAGGCCTGACCCAGTTCCAGCTGAAATCCCTCATTTCTCATTCCTCATTTCTCATTTCTCATTCCTCATTTCTCATTTCTCATTTCTCATTTCTCATTCCTCATTTCTCATTTCTCATTTCTCATTTCTCATTCCTCATTTCTCATTTCTCATTCCTCATTTCTCATTCCTCATTTCTCATGAGTCTCTGGCTCAGCCCTGGTACACAGTGTTCTAAAGCAGCACTGATCACATTACAGCAGCACGGGAGGGGATCACTCTGTTCTCTCTCTCTCTCTCTCTGAGTGCGCCTGTGTGTGTGTGTGTGTGTGTGTGTGTGTGTGTGTGTGTGTGTGTGTGTGTGTGTGTGTGTGTGTGTGTGTGTGTGTGTGTGTGTGTGTGTGTGTGTGTGTGTCAGTGTATGTGTGTATACTTGTGTGCGCATCAGCATGTCTGCATGTGTGTGTTTGCGCATGTGCGTGCGTGCGTACGTGCGTGCGTGCTTGTGTGTGTGTGTGTGTGTGTGTCTGTATGTGTGTGTGTGCACTGTAGCTAGACCATATCATATAAGAGTCTACATGGTGAGGTAGAGTTTAAGGAAATGTTCAGCTTCATCCCTTAGCGAACAGATAAAACAGAGAAACATTTCAGAAGACTGCCTTACAGTTGCTTTGTAAGGGTCCTTGTCCTTTAGCTAGGATCAATACCAACAGGGTTCAGTTCAGTCCAGTCTGGTCTGGATGGTGAACTTACTTAGGTGCTGTTTTTACATACCTGGGTATTTTGATAAACGAACATTTTTCTTCTCTAACGCTTAGCAAAATATTTTCGTTCACATCAAAGGCAAAACGCATAAATACGCTGTTGAGAGCTGTCATAAATACGTTAGGGCTGTGCGCCGTAAGTAGAAGTCTCCGTTTATCTCTGTTTATATAAACAAACGCTACCCGGAGATTTTAAAAAGTCTCCACTTTTGCCAGAGTTTTTTTTGGAGCTTCATTTATAGAAGGAAAACCTTCGTTTGTTTGTGAACGAAAGGCTTAACCTAAGGGGAAGGTCTTCGTATATCAAAATACCTGGGTATGTATGAACAGCACCTTAGTGTGATCAGCGGGCATATACACAATATGAATACACAATACATAATAATAATAATAATAATAATAATAATAATAATACACAATACATACACAATATGAATGTCTGAGAGCGTTTGTATGTAGGTGCTGGTGTACAGATCTTGAGCTGTGGTTGCATGACGTGCTACAAGTAAAACCTCATTTGCCCAAATACATATCCATTATACAGACAAGCCTTCCATTTGCCAAAATTATATAAAAACAACTAAAACCAGTAGAGCAGAGGAATTCTTGTATAGCACTTAAAAGAAGACCACAGACACAGAGCAGAGCAGGCCCAACCATTCAGCAGTGGTTCCCAACCTATGGGCCGGGACCCAACCTATGGGTCTCCAAAGATCCACAGTGGGTCTCGAAGCCCTCTTGATTTTAAGGCATTTCATTTTAACACTATATATAGCCCATGTTGAATAAATGACAAAGCATTTAAACTAGTATATGCATAGAAGCAACATAATGTGATACATTAAACATTTATTCTATATTTTACTGAGGACAAAGTGTGGAATAAAATGATAACTAATGCGTTTTCGCAGGAAACAGAGTATCATGCAACTCAAACTCACCAAAGCTTACAATGGTAAAAATATGGGTCCCTGAAGAAAAAGGTTGGGAACCACTGCCATAGAGCGTAGGGAAGCCTTTCTCTCCGCCTCAGCCTCAGCACGCAATGCAGAGATGTGCCAAGACCTCATCTACTGTACCAGGCCCTGGTGGCACACACGCACACACACACATGCACGCACGCCTGCAACACACACGTGCAGGCACACGCACATGCACATACACACACATACGCACACACAAGCACACACACACACACACAGATGTCATATATACACATACTCATACATACGCATACTCACCTGGAAGTATGCACACACACACACACACACACACACACCCACACACACACACACTCACACACACACACGCTCACGCACACACACACAAACACACACAGGCCAGTCAAGCCAGTGCACAGCTGAAGCCCTATAATTGCTCCTTGCAAAAGTCTGTCCAGAAACTCAACGCCTCCACACACAGTCCCACACAGTCAGCGGCCATGCACGCAAAACAAAAATGTTTTAAATCTGGATTTCAAGATCCCTATAGAGGTGCCCATTTGGCAATATGTCATAAAAAGCTCTATACATACACTATTTCACCCCACACATGAACATTGCACAAACATTTTATCTCCAGGAAAAAATATTGTATGAAAGCCTTTAAAATGATTATATGTATTAACTTTTCAGAGAAGTGATATATTGCCTAGGAGTCATCTCAGTACTAAAATGCTAGTGGGAAACAGCCCAGAGCAGTTACTCACAGAAGTGTAGAATCCTAAAGGTGAAGGGAAAAACTGACTCAGGCTTTCCCTCATCAAACACAACTCCTTCGCACACAAAGAAGCAGACTCCTACATGGAAGAACGTCAAAACTGTTCCATTGCTCACAGGGTCCATAACCGTTACATTTCCACCTGTCTGTCTGTCTGTCTGTCTGTCTGTCTGTCTATCTATCTATCTATCTATCTATCTATCTATCTATCTATCTATCTATCTATCTATCTATCTATCTATCTATCTATCTATCTATCTATCTATCTAACTATCTATCTATCTATCTATCTATCTATCTATCTATCTATCTATCTATCTATCTGTCTATGTGTGTCAACTCTACTGTAATTGGTTCTATCTTGTGGTTCTGCCTTGTGGTGTTGTTGTGTTCTTCCTGGTTCTGTTGTCCGTGGTTTCCAGAGAGACCCTGTGCAGGGTCGAGTCCTGCTGTGCTGTGCTGTGCTGTCCTGTGCTGTGCTGAGCTGTGTTGTGCTGTGCTGTGCTGTGCAGAGTCCAGTCCTCCTGTGGTGTGCTGTGCTGTGCTGTGCTGTGCTGTGCTGTGCTGTGCTGTGCTGTGCTGTGCTGTGTTGTGCTGTGCTGTGCTGTGCTGTGCTGTGCTGTGCTGTGCTGTCCTGTGCTGTGCTGTGCTGTGCTGTGCTGTGCTGTGCTGTGCTGTGCTGTGCTGTGCTGTGCTGTGCTGTGCTGTGCTGTGCCGTGGTTTCCAGAGAGACCCTGTGCAGGGTCGAGTCCCCCTGTGCTGTGCTGTCCTGAGAGACCCTGTGCAGGGTTGAGTCCTCTTGTGCTGTGCTGTGCTGTGCTGTGCTGTGCTGTGCTGTGCTGTGCTGTGCTGTGCTGTGCTGTGCTGTGCTGTGCTGTGCTGTAGTGTGCTGTAGTGTGCTGTGCTGTGTTCTAGGTTCACCTGGGGCCCAAAGCAAAATGTCAAAGTGAACATTTGAAAGAAATGTGCCACTACTGTA
>NC_085860.1:55495741-55505741 GCF_034702125.1 Engraulis encrasicolus | reverse complement strand
CCAATGTTATATAACTACACGTAGCACAGCTACGTAGCTTTCGCAAGGTATGGCAAGAGACAGGGCTACAGTACTTGAGTCCAGATCAAGTGTGTTTTTCTATGGACTTGGACTTAACTTAGACTGGCCTAGTAGTTGGACTCAGACTTGTCTTGGACTTGGACACTGGTCTTTCTTGCCAAATAGCGCTTTTGGATTCGCTTGGGTCCATCATATACTCTAAAGTGGAGGTTTAATTCAATACTAATTTATCTTCACATGCATGGCACACAGTTAACCTTCAAACACTCATGTAATTCAGCAATTTCATTGATTTACAATGACCAACATGGGACTCGGACTTGACTTGGTATTGGACTTGTCTTGGACTCTACAGAGGTGGACTTGACTACAGTCCTGGTAGGAGATATCGATGAAGCCACCCATGTTACACAATGTGCTGCTCAGCTAGATGCAAATAGCTTACTACATCTGCATAATTCATGATTTTACATCGGCACACTTGAAACCAGCTCCCGTATTGACATCAACCCCTCAGCCACTTCATCTCAAGAGGCTCAGCCTCATCAACGCATCTGAATAACAGGACAGGACGGAGACACTGTTGATGCTACCACTCCTGCATGCTCATTTCTGCTCATGTGACCAAGGTCTTCCACAGACCACCACTTTGGCCTTGGGAGGCAGTCGCGCTATTACGGTAATTGAGCTAAACGGTCAAGTCACTAGTTCAGTCACTAGCCTAGCATCTGCATGAGGCTTTGGTAGGGATGTTTACTAATGTGGTACCAGTAAACTCTGCTAGCTAGCATGTGTTACACTAAGACATATACGGGGTGTGCTTCTCCAGGTTTTAGACACACATAGCTATTTACCTAAAATGCACAAAATGAAAGACAAAGTCATAATACCAACTTGTACTGGGAGCGTGAAATGATCCTGTTTCTATTTTGTTAGACAAAAATGCAATTGCATCTTTCAAAGAGTTACCCCACTTGTGAAATGAAACTACAGTACATAGCGGTACGTTACTGCACATCCTGTAGCTGTACTAATTACATTAACAGTGATGGGCTAATGCTTGCAAGTGCTTGAGAACAGTTGCACATTTTGCACGCACACGCTGCCTGTGAACTGTGCTTTGTCTTTGTCACACACCAGGGAGGCCCATAACTAAATGATGTACACACACACACACACACACACACACACACACACACACACACACACACACACACACACACACACACACACACACACACACACACAAACACACACACACACACACAAACACAAACACACGCACACTGACGTCAGCTCCGACTTCCCTAGATCAGGGTTGCCTGTCAGGCAGGTAGAGGAATGATGTTATGCGCCCCAGACACCAACAGTGAGCTGCACATTAAAGAACATAGCAGCAGCAGCTTTCATTAGATTATCTAATCAATCGCGCGAGAGCTCCCTATATAGTGTGATGTATGGAAAAGACTATTACTACCACAATGCTTAGTTTTCTTTCGGTGGCAGGTCTGCCTGCCGCGCTGCGCCGCGCCGCGCACATTAAAACTACTATGATGAGTTAGCTTGTCAGGCGCCTGCTTTGCTCAGCGTGTACGTAGAGTATGTGTACACATGGCGGATCCCTCTCCTCCTGCTCCCATTCCATCTCCATCTCCATATCCAAGCCCAGTGATTCCCGACCTAGGGGTACCATATGTGTGCCACTAGGGGATACACACACAAGCAAACCGCATGGATTTTTTTTCTTGCTCTAAAAAACAAAGTATGGAGTTCAGTCACAATAGAACAAAGGCAGACATGATCGTATATAGAGCATTAGTTAGGGTATAGTCATGGTATGACAAAAAAAGGTTGGGAAACACTCTCCAAGTCCACTGGCTTACAAAGTGGGGTCACTCATTGCTAAAAAAAAAAGACTCAACTCCATCATGACTATGACATTACAGAGAAGCTGAAGTAACAGATTATGAAATGGTCATTACAATTTTGGTGACAGTAAGGCAGTGTTTCTCAACAGGGGTGCCAGGGCACCCTGGGGTGCCGCAGGCCACACTCAGGGGTGCCGCGGAGACGTGGCTGATAATTAAATTATGTAATATCATACATATTTGTCTAAATGCATAAGGTAATGTTAGTCTGTGTAATCTTTCATCGACCACTTACGCACAATTATAACATAAAGTAAATATAGGTCGCCCCAGTCAGCTGCAACTTCAAACGTAGGTTGTGTGAAGTCTCCAAATGTGTTACTTTTCTAAGCTTGTGTGGTAACGGATGCGATGCCATTTTACGTCTTCTTGGTTTGGGGTGCCTTGACATTTTTCATGAATTGAAAGGGTGCCTCGCCTAACAAAAAAGGTTGAGAAACACTGCAGTAAGGTAATAAAAATAGCCTCTGTGCAAAGGGGTTAAAACTTAACAGAAAGATAGCCTGTTTTACTGTGATAATCTATCACACCACTGCGTCTCTCCGTGTGATTACGACTGGGGATCCTCCTTGGAAAATGTTCTGCTCCATTGGGGGTCTCTGGACCACACTTTGGGAACCGCACTCCTAGCCCACTAAAACAAATGGGAAAGTGGAGCAGAAGCCACAGCGGCTAAACTAGAACATTCTATAGGACAGTCAGGAGAATTAAGTGGTCCATCCTTCAGCACTTTTAATTAACACATAGAGATGTACCCGTTCGCAAGCATGTGTGTGCATGTGTCTGTGTGTGTGTGTGTGTGTGTGTGTGCGTGCGTTGAAAAAGGTGCATGCTGAGTGGGAATTCAGGCCAAATCTCTGTGTGTGTGTGTGTGTGTGTGTGTGTGTGTGTGTGTGTGTGTGTGTGTGTGTGTGTGTGTGTGTGTGTGTGTGTGTGTGTGTGTGTGTGTGTGCGTGTGTATGTGTGTGCCTGCGTGTGTGTTGGGGGAAAACTGCAAGGCTGTAAGTATGCCTTCTCTACTGGATTATACCCAGTTCATCTCTGATAAGATTTACCAAAACTCTCTCTCTCTCTCTCTCTCTCTCTCTCACACACACACACACACCCACGTACACACACACACACACACACACACACACACGTACACACACACACACACACACACACACACACACACACACACACACACACACACACACACACACACGTACACACACACACACACACACACACACACACTGCTTCTCCCAGTTCACTTCCTGACCAAATGTTTTTGTTTCTAGTTTCTTTTTTGGAAAATGAGAGAAAAATGACAACCACAGCATAGTTTATGAAAATGCTGTGTGCTCAGAGCATTCCTGCATGGCATAGCTAGCCACTCTGTTTCCGCCGCACTGCCCATGTGTGTGTGTGTGTCTGTGTGTTTCTTTACTCTGTGAAAACTCTTACTCTGTGTGTGAAAACAGGGCATCAAAGATCTGCCTGTTGTCTGACTCTGCTGCTGTGGCTGGTGAGATTGTCCAGGCGTAGGCCTACGTTTCTTGACAGCGTCGTCGTTGCTAACTAAGATAGCAACTTACTTGGTTGCAATGCTATTTCCCATTGGAAACCTAGTAAGATGCTAACTGGTTAGCCACGATGCTTTCGAGAAACGGGGTCCAGGAGAGCAAAGGGATTGTTTATCAAAGGTCTGGTGGTGCTCTTGTGGTGTTGAGACTTCCTACTGGTGCTTCTGTGGTGTATACACACACACACACACACACACACACACACACACACACACACACACACACACACACACACACACACACACAACCTCAAGGTCTTAACTATAGGTGCTCTTGCATGAGAGCGTTCTTATCCATTCTACTTTCTTTGATTACGGCCACGGCCACGTAACAGCAACCTTTACACACCATTAAGCTCCTGTAACTGTGACATGCTCTTCTGACCCAGCGAAGCTATAGCCTCGCGCGCCATCCTACGTACTTCCACCAAGAGACTTGGCTCCGTACTACGCCTGGCGACCGTTTTCTGCGCAGGGATTGTTGAGTGGCAGGATTTGGCCGGCCAATCCTCCGCAGAAAACAGCCAATAAGCGAATAAGCGCCCCACGTGTGTGGAGGGGGGGGGGGTGGCGAAAGGGGGAGGACGCTTGTGACGATGACGTAAACGTCTGTGCCAGAGCCATTGGTCTGCGCTATGTTGTTGTTGAGTAACTGTCTGCGATTGGGTGAGAGCTGGGTCCAATCTTTTCAAACCATAACTGAGTGCAAACTTCCTGCTTCCTGCAATCACGTCACATGGTCATGGTCAATCACAGTCATGGGTGAGCGGTTAGGGCGTCAGACTTGCATCCCAGAGGTTGCCGGTTCGACTCCCGACCCGCCAGGTTTGTGGGGGGAGTAATCAACCAGTGCTCTCCCCCATCCTCCTCCATGACTGAGGTACCCTGAGCATGGTACCGTCCCACCGCACTGCTCCTCATGGGGCGCCACTGAGGGCTGCCCCCTTGCACGGGTGAGGCATAAATGCAATTTCGTTGTGTGCAGTGTTCACTTGTGTGCTGTGGAGTGCTGTGTCACAATGACAATGGGAGTTGGAGTTTCCCAATGGGGCTTTCACTTTTCACTTTCACATCACACAACCTCTGGACCATGAGTACGAAATGAAATGGTATATTATGCAGGGCTTTGAACCGTTATTTTTTTCCAAACGTTCCGTTCCGAACAAAAACGGAATAATAACGTTTCCGGTTCTGAGTTCCACCAATAAATTGACGTTCCCGAACCGGTTAGAACCAAAAAATATTGTTCCCGGAACGGTTAATTTCGTTCCTGTCAGCTGATTACTCCCCATAGGCCTAACTGACGTTAACCAAGAAAGACGGAAGTGCAAATGAGTCAGCCTACATTCAAAACTGTTTATTAGCAAATGAAAAGAATATCCTCCAGAATTTTGTCATTCAGGGACGACCTAAGCGGAGAAGCAGAGAATAAACCTCAATGATGAAAATGTGCGCTCCACGCTGACTTGGGTCACGGGGAGCACTATGATGGACATTGTGAGTTTGTGCATATTTGAAGCGGCCATGGATGCCCAATAACGGCGAACATTGTCGGTGCGCTTCCCTGCAATGTCTTACAATAATGCAATGCAAACTCTGTCCTTTTGTATGACAGTGGTTTCTCTTAATTAAGATGTGGAGTGAAGACTTTGTAATCTACAGCTCTCTCTCCATTCAGTCAGAGAATGTCTGATGTCACACAGGACTTGAACCTCAGCCGTCATGGTAACATGCGCAGGAAAATAATGACTTTTTTTTTTAGTTTGAGGAACGGTATTAACCAGTATTAACCGGCAACCATTATTTTTAAATAAGTGTTTCCGTTCCAGAACATAAAAAAAATAATAACGGTTCCGGTTTCGTTTCTGTTCCCTGTAAAATACAAAAAGTTCCTGGTTTTCGTTTTCGTTCCTTGAACCGGTTCAAAGCCCTGATATTATGGGATGGTCAGGACCAGGCTAGTGAAGCTACGCAGCAGGGCTTGGTCTTGGTTGTTGATTAAATTAAAGGCTTATTTCATGATGTGATGTAACAGTCAGTCATTTTTCCCCTGATAGCACTTGCGTTAACCCATTTTGCCCCTTTTGGGAAAAGGTGTCCTCTCCCTATTTAAACCTAAATATCTCAGCCTCCGAAGCACATAAAAAAACATGAAATAAGTTGCATTCAAAAACTAGAACCTTCATTTTGCACTAGAATGTGTTCATTCAGCTCTAGCATACCCACATTTTGAATAAAACAGCTCAGATCTCAAGAACCTTAATGCAGCGTATATGTGGCTCCAGGACACAATGGGTAAAAGGAGATGTTCAGTGTGCATCAGTTCATAGCCCTGATGGATGAGGTCATGGTTGTCTGTTGGTCGCACACAAAAGCAGGAAAACGTGATGCAATATACAAGTACACTGAATAATGAACTGGTAGCCAATACCACAGTGAAAGGGGCATAGAGACGAACATTCAGCTTTCCCTTTCTATGCCCCTTTCAATAAAATCTCATTAAAGGCTGGTGGAAGGACACCTGTAATGCTTTTAATAGCTTTAAGTTTTGGCAGATTTGAGACACGGCGCCAATGGAAACCATGGTGACTGACAGTGAAATTTATTTCTGGGAAGCATACAAAAGCTGTTTGACCATATGCCCCTCCCCCCTCTTATTCTCCACCACGTGTATAAAAATATACATGAAAATAGTGTGCATTAGATAACTACTCTTGTTGAACTATTACATAACTTTTATCATACCACGCAAACCATCCTTGCCACAAAGTACAATCACAGTAAAAACCTACAGCCTATACGTAGAGCAGAGCGCCAGAGTTGCATAACATAGAAGTAGCATTACTTTTACAAATGTAATTACAATATTGCAGTATGACATTACAAAGTTGAAACCATGTACAGTAAGTTAAAGGGGCTCCAGGTACAATTAAAAGTCTAATTAATAGTCAAACGATGCTTATGCGTGTCATTAGTAAGTGAACGATGGCTCTCGTTATCACTTCCACGGTCCGCTGTCAGAAAACCCCACATGCAACTTTTGACAGGGCGGTCCGAAGGAGTGTCGTGCGAAACACTTTTCATTTCAACATCACTTTGAACATCGCTTTACATACCGTATTCAGATTGGTATCAACTGCTGGTATTCCGTGATGAAAAACAATCTCACAGCGAGTTTATTTGAATGACATTTTTTCATTACAGTGTAGATTTTGAGACAGGCATGCCACGGGCACTGCGCAAATGACGTCATCCTACCTAGTGCCCCTTTAATATCATCCCACTAGTGTTGTAATTACATCTGTAAGAGTACTTCTATTTTTACTTCATAGCAGCAGAGCACAACGCAATGGTCAAAACTTTATGGTGAAAAATCTATGTAAAAGGGGTTAACACAAAATATGAAAATTGCGTTTCTCCAATGTGCAGTTAAACTAAAAATGAAGTTACGGACATAATCACACACACACAACATGTGAGTGAGTGTGCACACACACACACACAAACATGCACCCACACACACACACACACACACACACACACACACACACACACACACACACACACAAACATGCACACACACACACACACACACACACACACACACACACACACACACACACACACACACAGACACACACACGCACACACACAGCCCTTACGGTGGCTTTCAGGGAAGTACCCATGCAGAGATACAGTACTAGGTCTCTTTCATCTCCTCATCTGTGAGTTCCAGTCTGTCTGAATGGGGTGTGTGTGTCTGTCTGTGTGTGTGTGTGTGTGTGTGTGTGTGTGTGTGTGTGTGTGCGTGTGAGTGTGTGCGTGTGTGCGTGCGTGCGTGTGCGTGTGCGTGTGCGTGTGCGTCTGAACAGGGGTGGCACTCAGGCTACACTGTGCTGCAGCAGCTGTACTGACAAATCCACTTTAGCTTCCCTCTGGCTGACTCATTAAAAATATACAAGCCTTCCTGCTTCAGTACTGTGTGGACAGACAGACATGCCAGCCTAATATGTATTCCCTCAAAGCTAAATTCTGCCACCCTTCGTATTTCTGTAGATTTTCGGACAACTCCAAAGAAATACAACTTTGGACGAGTAAAAGAGTACTTAGAAATCTGCAGAATTGTGAGGGGATGCACCCCATTCTATGACACAATGTAGAGTATTATGCATATGGGTATTTCAATCTGTGTGTTGTAGGTTCGAATCCCACCTGACTTCTCCCTACTGTACACCTCCATCCATGGCTGCAGGTGCCATTGAGCAAGACACCCTAACCCCACACACTGCTCCAGGGACTGTAACCAATACCCTGTATCAAGACACCCTAACCCCACACACTGATCCAGGGACTGTATCCAAATACCCTGTAAAATAACAACTGCAAGTCGCTTTGGATAAAAGTGTCTGCTAAGTGTAATGTAATGCAATGTAATATGTACAGTTGTTGTCACCAGTGTGAAAGCGACAGTGCTCCTGCGTCAGACATACAGCCTTTGGATATTTCACTGGAGGTGTCCAGCAGAGTAGAGGCCTGGAATCCTTTCACACCGCTGCTCCACATGCCCCTGGCCTGCTACTGCGGCAGCATGTTCCCAAAACAACAAGACGTTGATGCAATGACACTGGCACGCACAAGAGTTGCAGGGCTTATTATTCTCTCTGACTCTGTCTCTGTCTCTGTCTCTATCTGTCTTTCTCTCTGTGAAGGTGGGAAGCACCACCAAAACAAGATAAAAAAACGAGAGAAAAGTCCGCTACAACCAGGATTTCATGCTCCCAATTATTATTATTATTATTATTATTATTATTATTATTATTATTATTATTGTTATTATTATTATTATTATTATTATTATTATTATTATTATTATTATTATTTTATAACAATAAAAAACTAAATAAATACAAATTAAAAAAAAAAATAATAATTATAAAATAATAACACAAAAGATAAATAAAAAATAATTGGGAGCATGAAATCCTGGTTGTAGCGGACTTTTCTCTCTTTTTTTAATCTGGCTATTTATTGGTCCTTCTCCCAGGTCAGACGCCTGAATGTGCAAGCTTTTACTTTCAACCTGGAGCACCACCAAAGCACTACCAAGAGAACAGGATGTCAATGCAATGGCATTGGTACAATCGGAGGTGGACATTGGGTTATCCTTTGCATGTGTGTGTGTGTGTGCGTGCACGTGCGCATGTGTGTGTGTATGTGTGTGTGCGCGTGCGTGCGTGGGTTGCAGTGTATGTGCGTGTTCAAATGGGTGTGTACAGTATACATGTGCATGTTTGCAGGATAAATAAATGAACTCTATCATCTGCAGAACATTTTCCAGTGAAAGATTTCTCCACTCACTCACTCCACACACACACACATTAGCACACACACATTAGCACACACACACACACACACACATTACATGTTTGCATGTTTGCAGGATAAATAAATAAACTCTATCATCTGCAGAACATTTTCCAATGAAAGATTTCTCCACTCACTCACTCACTCACGCCAGGCTAGTGTGAATGGGCTGTGACATTCAACGACACGCCATCCATGTAAGGGCTCGGACCACAAGGCTCTGGCAGCTCGGCCGCCTAATAAAAGCACATCCATCCTCTTCCCTCTCCTCTGCCCTATAGTGCAGCTGTGCTACAGTAGGAATGCAGTGGTTAGAGATTGCTGAGGTGCCTGGCCTGTGAGGCATCATAGTGTGTGGAACGGGAGCAGGAGCAGCTGTGGTGTGATTAGAGATGCACCGGATCTCGGATCCACTGCTTAAGATCCTGCCGGATCCGGATACCGGATCCTACGAAAGGGTTGAAACACATAGCCTACTCGCACACATAGGCCCTTTTTTTGTTACGTTGGCTGAAACTATTTTTTAGACTCGTTGGCTTACTGCCACACTGCCTGCACTGGCCGCTTCCTAAGGGCTTTCACTCCATGCAGCAATTGGCGTTGTGAAAGACTGACCAGAAAACCTAGGCTAGAGATGCACCAGATGCTGATTTTAAGATAACTGCCGGATACCGGATCCACTGCTTAAGATCCTGCCGGATCCGGATCCTGTGAAAAACCCTATTATCCTGCCAGATCCGGAACTGGATCTTGGATCCTGTGCATCTCTAGGTGTAATGGTTATGGAGTTGGAATATAGTTCATAGGGTTGCAGGTTCAATCCCCACCCTTATCAATCCAATCCTCCATGGCTGACGTCGCGTGCCCTTGAGCAAGGCACATATCCGCACACTGCTCCAGTATATAGTGTCATTAGGTCACTGTTTGTAAGTCACATTGGATAAAAGTGTGTGTGACATGTCATGTCATGCAGATTCTGACTCTTTGCACACACACACTCCTCAACTCACACTCCTCAACTCCTCAACTCTCTCCTCATTGGCTGTGACCCTCAGACACACACACGCGCGATACACGCACACACACACACGCACACACACACACACACACACGCGATACA
>NC_085860.1:55483241-55485741 GCF_034702125.1 Engraulis encrasicolus | reverse complement strand
GATAATAGAGGGACACACACATACATAATAACGCTCAAAAGCATCTGATTCTGAATAGTGCTAAATTCATCTTAGCTACATACAGTAGGTTTGAGTTCTTTCTATTCAATGAGTGGTGATACTCTCTCTTGTCTGTCTCTCCATTGGGTCTCTCTGGTGGTAGGTCTCTCTTCCACAATTCAGCCCCTCTGATTGACCCATCTGCTGTACATCTCATGTCATCTCATCTCTTTTCATAGTATCTCGTCTGCTGTAAAGCAAAAAAGTAAGAACAAAAAAGCAAAACAAAAAAACTGAGCTCTGGGACACAAAGTACCAAGTATGCTTACCAGGAAAAATCATTTTCTGCTGCTAGGAGGCTGCTTTACTCGGCTACTAACCGTACACAACCATTAGGGAACAAAACTGCCACAGGTTTGGGGTATTCCAAAGCATAGCAAACTGCAGCGGTGGCCTAGTGGTTCAGGAGATGGACTTAAGATCAGAGGGTCCCACTTTCTAATCCCACACTTCCACTGCCTATCTGACTCCATGGCTGAGGTGCCCTCGAGCAAGACGCCTATCCCCCCACACTGCTATGCATAAATTAATAACTGAATAAATAACTGCCAGTTGCTTTGGATAAAAAGCGTCAGTTAAGTGTAATGCAATGTGATGTAATAGCAAATATCTGAAAATGCAACAGCAAACCAAAACAGGAGGAGCTGTAAGGTAAGGTAAGGTAAGGTAAGGTAAACTTTATTTGTACCCGAAGGTAGATTTGGTTGCAGGCAAAAGTAGCAAAAGCTTACACAGACAACACAGTACTGACACACAAAAAACTTACACCAACAGCCCAATACTAGACAGTGACAAAGGACAATAACAAAACAAAACAAGGACAACAAAAACAAAAACATGACAAGCAGACAAGTGCTCCAAACAAGGATATGAAGAAGGAAAATAAACAATAAATATATATATATAAAAAAAAATGTTGGACTCATGTGCTATTCAGTGTTTTAATAACAGAAGGGATAAAACTGCATCTATACCTCTTAGTTTTGCAGGCTGGCATTAGGAACCTACGACCTGAGGGGAGAGGCTGAAATTCACCATATAGTGGGTGGGATAGTACTCTACTGTACTGCCCTATAATGGTAAAATTAGTGGTACTAGGTCTAACTGTGCTTTCTTATCGTTGCACAAATAGGACCAACGGTTACCTCCCTATAATAATGTGGAGACAGGAGAAACTATGAACAGGAATGTGTAAAAATGTAATAACAATGTGAAGACTGAAATATGACATTGCCATCCTGCCCAATTAAACGCACTGCGCCCAAAATCGTTGATATNTTATAGTAATGGTATCATAATGGGATTGTGCAATGCAAAGGAAAGTGCCACTCAGTTCAGATCTGACATATGGAAACACTGGAAAAAAGCAATATGTATGTATCACCAATGAATGTGAATTTTTAAAACAATGTTAAGATATTGTGTGTGTGTGTGTGTGTGTGTGTGTGTGTGTTTCTTTTATAATGTATATTTATGTCTTGTAGATAATCTGTACCCTGAGTCTGTTGAATAAAGTTATATTATTATATTCTTATATCACCATTTTAAAGAGATTTAGCCACAAAAAAGGATATAGTATGTAACAAGACAATTTTGAGTTTTCCTCATTTACTAACTTCATAAACAGGTAAACCACACAGTCCTAAATCTGTCTAATCATTTTTCTTTTGCCCTAACGCTCTGCTGACTGAGGTGTTTAAAGTGCCCTGAGTTGTGCTGAATAGGAACTCCAGTCTGTTTCTCATCCTCACATGTAGGGCTGGGCGATATAGAAAACAAAACAATATCACGATATGGATTACTTTATATCACGATAACGATATATATCACGATATAGCACAATTACATACCTTTTCAGTTATTCTCTTTATTTGCTCTTTATTTTTTCATGTCGCAAAACCACCTTTCTTTAAAATTGATCTTTTTATTCTTATTTTTACAGTTACATATTCAATTGTAGTTAAATGATATTCAATTGTATAAAATTGATCAAATTACTATCACGATATAAATGAAATAGGAGAAAGGTCACGATATACACTTTTATATCACGATAATGATATATATCGTCATATTGCCCAGCCCTACTCACATGAGGATATACTTCTATTAAGTCTGAGGCTTTGCAGTCAGGTGTGCTGATGAAGCAGGCTGAACTCTCAGCTTAGGGAATACAGTATACCAGGGGCAGAGCTATAGGGAGGGCAGGCAGGGCAGTTGCCCCTGGGCCCAGCGCCCTCTCATATTGGTGCTGGTGACCCTAGTGTGAGCTTGGCAAGCTGTATGGGGGGCCCTATAAGTGTATTGCCCTGGGGCCCAGTGTACAATAGTTCCGTTACTGCTGTATACTGTATACACAGTAAGAAAATACAGTGTTAATTCAACTCTTAGAGTGTACACTGACTGGGACCAAATACACCCCTAGAAGATTACATTGTCT
>NC_085860.1:55468241-55480741 GCF_034702125.1 Engraulis encrasicolus | reverse complement strand
ACACCCTCCCGTGCCCAGCCATCCCCAGCATCCAACACCCTCCCGTGCCAAGTTCACTGGTGCTCCACTCCAGGGTCATACTGTATAGAAGTTTAAGTTCATCACAACTAGGGATGCAAATTATTGATTCATTCTTTAATTGTGTGTTGATTGCCCCTATCGGTCAACTTATGTTTATTGGATCAGCAAGGTTTTTTTTCCCCAAATCTCAATGTTTATTAAAAACGCAATAAAATGATATGTAGGCCTATATATGTATTTCTTTTTATATTCTTCAACTGAAAGATGATTGAAAAAACGTTCCCACTCTTCACATTCCTCTTCCTTTTTGTAATGCCCATTTCACCTGGGTCTCTCGCCAGTCAAGTAGGCGATTAATTGCAATTCCTTTGTTTTATCCATTAACATTTTAATCGACTATTTGTCAACGTCCCCAGTCACACTGTGAGGCACCTGAGGCAAGACACCAAGACAGCAAAAACAAAATACCAAAATACTGACATCACACAAGTAAATGTCAACAACATATTGAAAACTGCCCAAATGACTAACTTAAGTTTGACATGTCGACTCAACCCACAAGGGTCTTCTTCAGGCACAGAAACGATGCACTGGATTTAATAAGCTATTAGGCCTACTACAGGACATATGAACCCTATTACTCCCAAATCCCTAATCATCATAATGTGGGGGGGTATGTGGAAACATACTCAATGAGAAAGAAAGAAAGAAAGAAAGAAAGAAAGCCCACTTGGGAAACTCCAACTCTCATTGTCATTGTGACACAGCACTCCACAGCACACAAGTGAACACTGCACACTGCACACAACGAATTGCATTTTATGCCTAACCCGTGCAATGGGGCAGCACCCAATGGCGCCCCAAGGGAGCAGTGTGGAGGGACGGTATGCTCAGGGTACCTCAGTCATGGAGGAGGATGGGGGAGAGCAATGGTTAATTACTCCCCCCACCAACCTGGTGGGTCAGGAGTTGAACCGGCAACACAATGTTGGTACCGTATATGGTAAATGCATCCAGGTATCAAGGCAGATGGTTCAGTTAGTTTATAGGTCAAGGTCACAATGTCCTTTTTCATAGAGGGCCGCTGACAGCTTTAGCTAGGCCCGGGTCAAACGGCGTCTGAAAGGGCCCCAAACCCAATCAATACAATGTAATGGGGATCCAATTATGGGCCCCCTCTCTCCCTGGGCCCGGGACAAGTGACCCCTTTGTCCTCCCCTGTCAGCATCTCTGTTTTCATGTGATAGTGGTTATAAAACAACAATTTTTTATCCCTGTGCACCCCCTTGTACATTTCAATATGGTTCGCGCACCCCCTAAGCGAATATTTTGGTGTGCTGATGGCCGCGCAAGTATCGATTCACTGCTCATTCACTGCATATTATGCACAGTCGTTTATGGGGAATCCTCTCTTCCAATAGTCTTGGAACTAAACTACACTTCAGATGGACCCATAATTTTCATTAATGCTAGATAAAAACTCACATATCCGCCATTGCTTTATTCAGCTCGCGCACTCCCTTATGGCAGGCCGCGCACCCCCAGGGGTGCACGCACCCCAGTTTGGGAAAGCCTGAGCTAGAGTTATGAGCTGCAGTTTGTGGCATTGTGATTTAGACTATGTGAGTAGTGGAAGTTCTGAGCAAGAAGTAGCATACAAATAATCTCCATAATGCACATACATTGGAGACTGGTGACTTAAATTAGTTAAGCCAAAGTGGTTCATGGTTACAGCTTTCCTGTTAGGCTAAACCAGCTGTGGAAAACAATGTTATACCAGCAGTATATTCTAATATTACAAATATGTCTTCATATGTCTTCAAAGCGCTGTCTGTATAGGTCTCAGATGCACTGTTGTATAAAAGTATGTTGTTGTTCAGTGACTGAAATGTCCAGTTAACTTCATAGCATGTTTGGAATCCGATCTTGAGAATATAGTAGGCCTACTGTACATCTTGTTTACCAGAAAAATACACAGTACGAACAGCCATCCTGTTGTTTGTGTGGTGTATAAAGAACAAAAATAGAATGTCCATATTTTAGGCTATTGTGCATGTCTGGAAATTATCAAATAGCTCTATTATCATTTGCACAAACCTGTTTCCCCAATCACATAGGCCATGACAGTCAGACATAAAGGCCTAGGTTGTATTGTCACATGCCCCCTGGGCCCAATACACATAACACATTACACACAAAATACACACAAGCTTAATTGCCCAGTAAAGCATGGCTTTTATCCAGGCACCGGAGGGGTCTATAATTTCACAAGTATTTAGACTCGACTGGCCCTGGAGGAAGTGTTACTGTGTTGCCCATTCTTCGCATTAAATAAATGAATAGATCATTAGTGGGCTACTGCCAAGGGCCAAACAGCCCTCTTCGCTTACCCAGTCATGGTGGGTATAGCTGTGAGCAGTGGGACCAAGCCTCCAGCGTAACAGTCCAGGCCTAGCCCACAACATTGATTGGGCCGTATGAACACACCAGCTGGAAGACCGACATTATCCAAATCAAATGCATATAGTCGCGATAACATAGTGGGGAAATAACGCAGCCAGTAGGCTATGGGGTTGAGGGATCGGCGTAATACTCTGACGAGAAAGTCTTCAGACCTTTGTTGACGTTTGCATCTTGGCACCCCAGACACGGTCCCATTGGAAATTGACGACATAGGTGACGTTTTGATGTAATCACATTAAGTGATAGACATGTTTTCTTCGAATAAAAATCAGGCAGTAGCAGGCGACAGACACTATCGTACACATAACATACTGGTGATGCGTAGAGACCATTAGACTGATTCAAGAATGGGCTACTTGGGAGCTGGTGGCTGAAAAGCTGGTGTCCAAATCGTTCAACTGCCTGGACATTGGTTTGAGTTGCCTTCTTGCATAACTGGAGGCTGTGTATACCCAACGGGCCGGAGTAACATTATATGTTTTGGGTACTAAAAAGACAAAGGGATTTCCAAAAGGCATCCATTTAGCACTGAATTAGCTTCTAAGCAAACTACGCCCTTACATATCAAAAAAAATATATAATGCCATGTACACCGCTTCACCGCGACGCTTTCTATTTCTTCGCCACCATAAATAGACAGCAAAATGCGCAAGAGGTAAGTTGACGAGGCTTCGGCACGTTTCTACATCAGACGCACCTGCCACGGATACGCAGTGATTCCAACATCTGGTTATATCATACCCTATACAGAATGCATTGCTAGTCCCCGATGATGATGGTGATGGTGATGATGATGATGGTGATGATAGTAAATATAAAAACACAGGCGCTCTTACCTTTACGGATTCAGTCATTATTCCCCATCACTCTGTGAATCTGTGTTATTTGATCCTTCCTCAAACGGATTGTTTCTTCCGTTAGACAAGACAGCCGTTATAGCGTCTGGCTGTCGGTATCTCTCGCATCCTCATGCCATTCTCCGCTGCAGCAGAAACCCAAGTCACGCCTACCCCTATCTCCTCCGCCGTCTGACGTCAAGGAAGGACCGAGTCCGCCTTCTTCTACCGCTTGCTGCGCTTACCTGCGAACCACACTTTTAAAGTCTAGCCTACCTGCACATTTTTTTTTCTTCACAGATGACGTAAAATGGTGAAAGAACCAGATAGATGCTATTGGCCTAGTTAAAACTAAATAATCAGGGGGGAAACAACTCCATGGCCAATGCTTGTCTTGCAGTCCATTGCAGAATGCGTTAGGCCTATACTTTAACAGTGTGTCATAAGGCGAACCCTCATGTTGTCTGTATGCATTATTTAACCCGCACAAAACTGTTAATAAACGTGACGCCACTGACGCGTAATGGTTCTGTCTGTGATCAATGCCCAGCCTGAAGCCCATGAGAGGTAGTATCTCCTCAAGTGGTAGTTTGCAAATGGCCAGTGGATGGCGACAGTAACCTCTGTGTGGCGCACTTTAAGTGTGGTAAAGTTAGTTTGATATTGGACATTCATTTGACATTCAAAATAAAAACTTGATGGATCTGAAAAATAAGTCTTGTGGTACATGAGGGACTTCTGTCCCTATGTTAAAAATATGGTTTGATGACTCAAGGTCAAAAGGTCAAGGAGCCTAATTAGTTTATATCAACATATTAAGTATTTTTATTATTTGTAGAATTACTTGAGTGCTAAATCTAAAAAACAAGTCTTGTGGTAAATGAGGTATATTTATCTCTGTTTTATAAAATTGGTGTGGTGATCAGAGGTCAAAAGGTCAAGGAGCCTAATTCATTTACAACACATTTTTTATGATTTTATTTTTTTCTGAATTGACAGAATGAAGAATGACAAAATGAACTCTTGTGGCATATGAGGGACACATGCCTCTGTGTTACAAAACTGGTTAACCGACTCAAGGTCAAAAGGTCGCGGAGCCTAATTCATTTATATCACTCATTTTTGTAATATTATTATTAAAATACCAACCAATGTGTTGAATCTGTAAAACAAGTCTTGTGGCAAATGAGGGACATTTATGTCTGTGTGATAGACCTGGTGTGGTGAGCCAAGGTCAAAAGGTCAAGGAGCCTAATTCATTTATACCACCATTTTAAATATTTTTTTATTATTTATAGAATTATTTGAGTGCTAAATCTAAAAAACAAGTCTTGTGGTAAATGAGGTATATTTATCTCTGTTTTATAAAACTGGTGTGGTGATCAGAGGTCAAAAGGTCAAGGAGCCTAATTCATTTACAACACATTTTTTATGATTTTATTTTTTTCTGAATTGACAGAATGAAGAATGACAAAATGAACTCTTGTGGCATATGAGGGACACATGCCTCTGTGTTACAAAACTAGTTAACCGACTCAAGGTCAAAAGGTCGGGGAGCCTAATTCATTTATATCACTCATTTTTGTAATATTGTTATAAAAATACCAACCAATGTGATGAATCTGTAAAACAAGTCTTGTGGCAAATGAGGGACATTTATGTCTGTGTGATAGACCTGGTGTGGTGAGCCAAGGTCAAAAGGTCAAGGAGCCTAATTAGTTTATATCGCATTTTTTTATATTTTTATTATTTATAGAATTATTTGAGTGCTAAGTTGTTGGAACTGTATTTTATTCTTTATGAGAGCAAACATGTTGCCTTGGCACAAATGTGCCCTTTCGCATTCAAGAATTCCTGTTCAAGGCTAAGCAGAAGATTACTGGACTGTGCGAGGACTTTATCTGTACCAGAACAATGGAATGCCCAAACACAACAGAGTTGCATCTCCACATGGCAGGCCAAGGCCTGTCTGTTCGTGTGGTTGTGTGTGTGTGTGTGTGTGTGTGTGTGAATGAATTAATCTCTATCCGGGTACGCCCCCTTTTCCCCTTAGCGGATAGAGATAATTGTAATCAGGGACAATCCTTCAATAAATAAGGCTTGGAGATATTTCAGTGTTAGAACGAGTGGGGAGAATGGTAGCTGATGGTTCTCCCCATCCGCTCTCCAAGCCGGCTTGAAACTTAATTACTGATTCTCTGTGTCTTTCATTTCAGGTGTTTCATATTTACAAATGTTAAGGGTTTGAACCTAACATCAGTCTAAAAAACAAGTCTTGTGGTAAATGAGGTATATTTATCTCTGTTTTATAAAACTGGTGTGGTGATCAGAGGTCAAAAGGTCAAGGAGCCTAATTCATTTACAACACATTTTTTATGATTTTATTTTTTTCTGAATTGACAGAATGAAGAATGACAAAATGAACTCTTGTGGCATATGAGGGACACATGCCTCTGTGTTACAAAACTGGTTAACAGACTCAAGGACAAAAGGTCGCAGAGCCTAATTCATTTATATCACTCATTTTTGTATTATCATTATTAAAATACCAACCAACGTGTTGAATCTGTAAAACAAGTCTTGTGGCAAATGAGGGACATTTATGTTTGTGTGATAGACCTGGTGTGGTGAGCCAAGGTCAAAAGGTCAAGGAGCCTAATCATTTATACCACCATTTCTTATATTTTTATTATTTATAGAATTATTTGAGTGCTAAATCTAAAAAACAAGTCTCGTGGTAAATGAGGTATATTTATCTCTGTTTTATAAAACTGGTGTGGTGATCAGAGGTCAAAAGGTCAAGGAGCCTAATTCATTTACAACACATTTTTTATGATTTTATTTTTTTCTGAATTGACAGAATGAAGAATGACAAAATGAACTCTTGTGGCATATGAGGGACACATGCCTCTGTGTTACAAAACTGGTTAACAGACTCAAGGTCAAAAGGTCGCGGAGTCTAATTCATTTATATCACTCATATTTGTAATACTATTATTAAAATACCAACCAATGTGATGAATCTGTAAAACAAGTTTTGTGGCAAATGAGGGACATTTATGTCTCTGTGATAGACCTGGTGTGGTGAGCCAAGGTCAAAAGGTCAATGAGCTTAATACGTTTATATCAACATTTTAAATATTTTTATTATTTATAGAATTATTTGAGTGCTAAATCTAAAAAACAAGTCTTGTGGTAAATGAGGTATATTTATCTCTGTTTTATAAAACTGGTGTGGTGATCAGAGGTCAAAAGGTCAAGGAGCCTAATTCATTTACAACACATTTTTTATGATTTTATTTTTTTCTGAATTGACAGAATGAAGAATGACAAAATGAACTGTTGTGGCATATGAGGGACACATGCCTATGTGTTACAAAACTGGTTAACCGACTCAAGGTCAAAAGGTCGCGGAGCCTAATTCATTTATATCACTCATTTTTGTAATATTATTATAAAAATACCAACCAATGTGATGAATCTGTAAAACAAGTCATGTGAGCCTAATTCATTTATACCACCATTTTAAATATTTTTATTATTTATAGAATTATTTGAGTGCTAAATCTAAAAAACAAGTCTTGTGGTAAATGAGGTATATTCATCTCTGTTTTATAAAACTGTTTTGGTGATCCAAGATAAAAAAAATCAAGGGGCCTAATTCATTTACAACACAATTTTTATTATTTCATTTTTTCCCAACTTAGCACTCAAATAAATCTATAAATAATAAAAATATTTAAAATGGTGGTATAAATGAATTAGGCTACTTGACCTTTTGACCTTGGCTCACCACACCAGGTCTATCACACAGACATAAATGTCCATCATTTGCCACAAGACTTGTTTTACAGATGAATCACTTTGGTGGGTATTTTAATAATAATATTACAAAAATGAGTGATATAAATGAATTAGGCTCCGCGACCTTTTGACCTTGAGTCTGTTGACCAGTTTTGTAATACAGAGGCATGTGTGCCTCATATGCCACAAGAGTTCATTTTGTCATTCTTCATTCTGTCAATTCAGAAAAAAACTAAATCATAAAAAATGTGTTGTAAATGAATTAGGCTCCTTGACCTTTTGACCTCTGATCACCACACCAGTTTTATAAAACAGAGATAAATATACCTCATTTACCACAAGACTTGTTTTTTAGATTTAGCACTCAAATAATTCTATAAATAATAAAAAATATTTAAAATGGTGGTATAAATGAATTAGGCTCCTTGACCTTTTGACCTTGGCTCACCACACCAGGTCTATCACACAGACATAAATGTCCCTCATTTGCCACAAGACTTGTTTTACAGATTCATCACATTGGTTGGTATTTTAATAATAATATTACAAAAATGAGTGATATAAATTAATTGGGCTCCGCGACCTTTTGACCTTTAGTCGGCTAACTAGTTTTGTAACACAGAGGCATGTGTCCCTCATATGCCACAAGAGTTCATTTTGTCATTCTTCATTCTGTCAATTCAGAAAAAAATAAAATCATAAAAAATGTGTTGTAAATGAATTAGGCTCCTTGACCTTTTGACCTCTGATCACCACACCAGTTTTATAAAACAGAGATAAATATACCTCATTTACCGCAAGACTTGTTTTTTAGATTTAGCACTCAAGTAATTCTATAAATAATCAAAATATTTAAAATGGTGGAATAAATGAATTAGGCTCCTTGACCTTTTGACCTTGGCTCACCACACCAGGTCTATCACACAGACATAAATGTCCCTCATTTGCCACAAGACTTGTTTTACAGATTCAACACATTGGTTGGTATTTTAATAATAATATTACAAAAATGAGTGATATAAATGAATTAGGCTCCGCGACCTTTTGACCTTGAGTCGGTTAACCAGTTTTGTAACACAGAGGCATGTGTCCCTCATATGCCACAAGAGTTCATTTTGTCATTCTTCATTCTGTCAATTCAGAAAAAAATAAAATAATAAAAAATTTGTTGTAAATGAATTAGGCTCCTTGACCTTTTGACCTCTGATCACCACACCAATTTTATAAAACAGAGATAAATATACCTCATTTACCACAAGACTTGTTTTTTAGATTTAGCACTCAAGTAATTCTACAAATAATAAAAATACTTAATATGTTGATATAAACTAATTAGGCTCCTTGACCTTTTGACCTTGAGTCATCAAACCATATTTTTAACATAGGGACAGAAGTCCCTCATGTACCACAAGACTTATTTTTCAGATCCATCAAGTTTTTATTTTGAATGTCAAATGAATGTCCAATATCAAACTAACTTTACCGCACTCGCACTTTAGTCAATGTTTGCGGTGTGCGCCCCAGACAGTGAAGCTGTTTTGGAACAGACTTTGCTACCCGGCTGGAGAGGGCTATCACTTGAGAGGAAATGCATATCGTCTAGGTGGTGACAAGTGTTGTATAAATAAATAGTTATATCGCTCCTTCATTTGCACAACCAGAGACAATCTATTCCATTTGGGCGTCATGTCACCTAAACTATTTTTTATTCTCGCGAAAAGCGTGATCATAAAAGTAATAAAGGAATGCGCAGTAGTTTGTTTATATACAAAAACAAGCATAGATCTAAAAGCCTATACAGCCCAATTATTATTAGCGGGCCTGTTATTTGATATCTGAAAGCCCACCAATTGGCTACAATGTATCAGGACAGACATGTTTTTTTTTTAACTTTCTTTCTGGGAGTTCATTTGTGCAAATGGCGCTTCATAATTAGTTTGTCTAAGGGGCGCCTGTGTGGGACGGGGTGGTCCCTCTTCACTCCCTTGACCAATCCCCCTCCACCAAACTTGCAGGACTAGTTTTGTGTTTGTTAGCCCCGTCGAAAGGCTGCCGCTGCTGTCAATCTCTGCGCTCCACCTGTTCTGCGCGTCGAGCTTAATGGAATTATTTTTTTCAGGGGATCATCGCCACCATCTCGTCCTTGAGGCCGCGGGCTATAATTAGACATGAAGACTGGTTTCATGCCGCTGGTTTTTCTCTGCTACGTTGGGTATATTCACAGCAAGCCTCCGTCTTCACAGCCGTGTCCAAGTGGCCAGTTTGCGCTGAAGAATCAGTGCGTCCTCTGTCACCCCACCTGCTCCGAATGCGCAGGTCACGAGCTCTTCGAGTGTACCTCTTGCGGAATAGGTAAGCAAAGTGCGGACTCCCAGCAATAATACTGTAGCACTAGCTTGCTCTGCACACGCAGGTTCTTGTTTTTAAACTGCTCGGTTGTGGTATAATATCAAATGATGGGTATTGTACTGGAAGTACATGTCAGCACTGATTCCTAAAGTGTTTGCTTGACTGTGAATTATTATTTCACCAAATAATGCCGGGGCATAAGAGTGTAACTTGGGTATTGGAACAGAACAAGAACTCGACAGAAATGTGACAAAATGCTGTGGCTGTCTGTGCAGCTAACAGGTTTTTTCACTGCGTGTGACTTCACACAGCTCCGTTATCGTGTAGAAACGCAACTATGGCGCGCTATGGAGAAACTCTTCCTTCCACGCGTATGCTTTTCCAAAGCAGTCCACAGCTGCAACAACGAAAGACAAAAGATATCGCTCAGCCATTAACCAGTCTGCCAAAGGGAGTCGTACACCTCAAAGGAGGGTTTGTTGCACGGGTCCAAACACCGGCTGAAAAGAGGGCAAGTTAAAATGTAGACAATGCCAGTAACACAGAGGCCTCAAAGTAGATGAGGCATGGAGAGGGGGGCAGGCACACACAGACACACACACACACACACACACACACACACACACACACACACACACACACACACACACACACACACACACACACACACACACACACACACACACACAGAGCGAGAGAGCGAGCAAGACTATGGCTTACATTGTCATCATCATAACATCATCATTTCCTCTTATCATCAAGGGAAACATCAAGTCTCTCAGTAGACTCACAAGCATTGGTTAATGCCCAAGACCAGGCAGCTGAAATAATTGACTCTTGGAAGGAATGTGAATATGCTAAGTTGCGTCTTGCTGTGTGTGTGTGTGTGTGTGTGTGTGTGTGTGTGTGTGTGTGTGTGTGTGTGTGTGTGTGTGTGTGTGTGTGTGTGTGCAGTGCACTGCACCAATCTACCTTGAGGCCACTGCTGTTGGAGCACACCAACAAGGTGGGGCCCTCGTGTGTGTGTGTGTGTGTGTGTGCGCGCGCGCGCGCGCGTGTGTGTGTGTGTGTGTGTGTGAATCAGGGCTGAAATCTGATCATGTCAGCCAGGGTCCTTTGTGTCACTGTACACTACTGTAGAGCATGTCTCCTGGAGGGGCCCCTCATAGGTGCAGTACAGTGTATCCACCCACAGCAGTCTGATCTCCCTGGCAGGCTGCTCCTCTCACCTGTCCGCTGTGGTGTGTGTGACAACATGAAAATCCACATGCTCGAGAAAAGGCAAAGTTTGGATCATTTGCTTGTGACTGTATATGTGTACCTGTATGTATGGAATGGATAGTCATTGGAGCATTATCCACATTTTAAGAGAGATTAATAGAGGTTCTCCATCAGTCGACTCGTTCACCATCTCTCTCTATGGGATGGTGTATATCACACAGGAGGGCGACATCCCATAGAGAGAGATGTCTCTCTCATCTCTCCCTCAGAGAACCGGGACATTCTCATGTCCTAATGTTTTTTTTAACCACTTAAGACACACCGTTATAAACTTGCTGTTACCAGAATGGCAATGACCAAGTCGTAGTGCATTACTAAAGGCCCTGTGCTGTGTCATAGTATTGTAGTACTATGTTAGTTCCCCAGCTGCCACAGAATCCCAAGTTAGTTTAAAAATGTAAGTTGTGTGAAGCTTCGAATTGCAACTTTGAGTTCAAACAACACACACATCTCCTTTAGCTTTCGCATTCACTTTCATACAACTTACAATAAAGATTTAAATTAACTTGGAATTCTGAGGCAGCTGGTAAACTTAAAATTTCAAGTTAAACCACACTGTTGCCATTGCAAGATATAGGAGAATAACTTAATTAATAAGCCATAAGTTATCATGACTTATCACTGATCTACACTACATCTACACCTGCCTCTACCCCCACCTCACACATCAGCCTATCCCTAGGCTACACCACCACCCCCTACTCTACACCTGCCTCTACCCCCACCCCCTACACCTACACCTGCCTCTACCCCCACCTCACACATCAGCCTATCCCTAGGCTACACCACCACAGCCAACTCTACACCTGCCTCCACCCCCACCCCCTACTCTACACCTGCCTCTACCCCCACCCCCCACCCCCCTCCACCCCCACCCCACCCCCAACACCACTCTACCCCCACCCCCAACACCACTCTACCCACACCCCACCCCCAACACCACTCTACCCCACCCCCAACACCACTCTACCCCCACCCCCCACACCACTCTACCCCCACCCCCAACACCACTCTACCCCACCCCCCCACACCACACCTGCCTCTACCCCCACACCCTACTCTACACCTGGCTCTGCCCCCACCCCCCACACCACTCTACCCCCACCCCCCACACCACTCTACCCCCACACCACTCTACCCCCACCCCCCACACCACTCTACCCCCACACCACTCTACCCCCACCCCCCACACCACTCTACCCCCTAGGCTACACCACCACAGCCACCACACCCAACTCTACACCTGGCTCTACCCCCACCACCACCACCACTCTACCCCTAGGCTACACCACCACAGCCACCACACCCTTCCCTCCCCAGTGGCCAGCTTTCAGACCACCTTCTAGCCTGTGTGAGAGGAGCACACAGAGGGAGTATGGCTTACCACAGTAAACAAAGCACAGCTTTTGTATTCGACGCCAGACAATTAGCATGGCTATCATGGCTCGCATTTTGTGGCGATGCAAAGCAAAGCAAAGCATAGGGATGGGCAGATGAAGACAGGCTAGTGTAATGGATGTGAGCTAGCGGAGTTCGAAAGGCGCAGAGCGCTAGTAAACCTCCCTCTCGATGCCTCATACAGTATTATAGCGCTGAGCTATCATCAATCTGGATCTTTAGTTCAGCGGTATCGTGCTGTGTCCTCCCGTGTACAAACCGGAACGTTGACTAGCAGATTGTAGATTCGAGCTTTGAGTGGCGAACTAGCGTAGATGACCTTAGTTACACTG
Organism: Engraulis encrasicolus; assembly: GCF_034702125.1. Lineage (NCBI taxonomy): Eukaryota > Metazoa > Chordata > Actinopteri > Clupeiformes > Engraulidae > Engraulis > Engraulis encrasicolus. Next base: position 55,468,257 of record NC_085860.1, on the reverse strand, counting down.
GCAACGTGGCAAGGAA